>NC_092363.1:3214278-3514278 GCF_030848805.1 Temnothorax longispinosus | reverse complement strand
AAAAAAAATGCCGAGGATAGATGAGGAGGGAAGGGAAGAGAGAGAATTGGTTGGCGTGACAGCAGCTGCAGCCGCTGCGTTGCAGAAGCGGGCGGCTGCAGCCGGATGAAAATTGCATTTCGGCGGTACACCCGCGCTCGTCCAGTTCGCTCACTTGTAGATCTCATTTCCTACGCTGAGCTTTCTAACCGTTCTGTGCAGGTCGCACTTTTTTTTTTCTCTTCCTCTCTCTCTTTCTTTCTCTCTTTCTCTTTCTACTCTGGCTCCTCTTTTCCGCCACTTTTCGTTACCATCGCTGCATCGCGCCCTACGGATCGACTGATATTGGCTCTGAAAAATCGAACCTTCAACTAACTGGCAATTTCCTCCGTTTGTTTTGTACGCCAAATCATCGCATCGTTCGCTATTTTAGCCGACGCATAACGTGGCGTTGGATCGTAGATTGGCGAAAGACTGCCTTCCTCTCTTTTACCTCGTGCTCGAAATAACATTTTACGGTCGTATCGCCTAACGTGCGATTCCATAAAACTCCGCTCGAGAATAATGGCTCGATCCTCCTCGTACATCTCGCGTTTCCACCGTCTCGCTGCGTCCCGTTCATTGCCTGCAACATTCCGCTTTAGTTTTGATCCTCGCGCGACGAATTAGTTTTCGATCTGTCGTACGAAATTTCCCCGAGGAGATCCACGACGAAGTTTCTGCTCCCTCCGGAATATCGCGCCGAGTAAGTAATTTAAAGTAGCCTGAGATTGACCTGGTCCGTGCACGAGTAATAATTGAGCGTCACCGGAAGAACATAGAGTTCTCTTGAGGTATTCACTCCAAGGCCCCTAGCTCCCCATCTTTCTCTCCTTTTCTCTCTCTTTCTGTAGCGCTTATTGCATTTGTGGAAAGAATGGCGCGAGGTGTCTTGAGAATTATGACCGAAGGATAAAGCGAAAAGCGGTATGAAATGAGAAAGAAGAGGCGAGCATACTCGGTCGATGGAACGTCATAGAATCGAGGTAAGACGCGACTTTTCTGTTTGCTTTTCATTCGCCGGAAAAAGCAGACCGTATCGTGAAAACGCATTCCTTCGCTCTCTTTCATTCGTCTCTCTTTTCTCTCTTTCCGATTATTTTGGTACATAGTCACGTTACTCTCTCGACAGTCCGCTTTTTCCTTCTCTTGGTCAATAGCCACGAAACGCCAGAACTTCATGATTTAATTCTTGCTTTTTTTATATTAACAGATCTCTTTTATTGTATCAATTTTGCGTGTATCTTTGTGTGTGTGTGTGTGTGTGTGTGTGTGTGTGTAAAAACATAATCACTTTTTAACCTTTTAATCTTTTAATCTTCTGTTTTAATAATAATGTATGTGCGTGCACATCTATAATTGAAAATATATTCCTTTTGTATGAAAAAAGATTTGATTAAATTAATCATGCAAATAAATAAATCCTTCCAAATATTCTCACCTTTTAAACCTTAAAAAAATTTATTGTTTTGCGTAGAAATAGAAGAAAGAACTTAGTTAAATAAGCAGCGTGGAAATTTGGCTGTCTAAAAAGTACATCAGCTTTAAAAATTTTCGGTTATAGTCGATATCATTATTTATGATTTGTGGCAAAACCAGCATCGCGATTTGCGCCATTTTCAGATGATGCATTGTTGCTGGATCGTAGATACCGGCCGTGGATGAGATATATAAACCATCAGAATTTTACACGGACATTATACAGCCGTATATTTACGATAATGCATTATTTGATTGCAGTTTTACGACGCCGTGCTTTTACTATTATTCAGCCCAAAGCATAAAACCACGCTCAGTGTGTGCAGGTCCTGCATCTCGCAGTAAATCAAGTGCGAAGGAAATCCCTTGAATACGCTGATCCGCAATAAAAATTCTCGGGACAATCGCTCGTAGAAGGAAACATTCAGAAACGAGTCATGGCTATACGACGATGCTTTGCCTGAATAATATCGACAGTCTAACAGTAATTTACTGCGTATTGCTCCCCGAGTGTATTTTGCAAGAGCCATCCGCAATACAAAGCTATTCAATTAATACAAATGACTTTTTACACTCGGTTTACCTTTTTATCTAAATGAGAGCTCTCGCATTGACATTTAATCGTTTTATACTGATCTTCCATAACGTTAACGACTTTTTTTTTATATAAATGGAAAAATATAAATGGAAAATACTAGAGTTATTAAAAAGTTCATTGTGTATATTCATTGCACAGTATACTCATTAGTTCAAAGAGTAAAGCGGAACTCTCTTGCGCTCAGTACAAAAATAATGGAATAAAGCTACCATAATTCAGTTTGCATAAGACGCGGTTGCGTTGCGTAAGACTGTAATAGCTATACGAGAAACTTTGTATAGTTGTTTAGTAGCGTTCGCTGTATCCTAAGTATTGCGATTTTAATAATGCTCTACGGATGAAGCTCGTGTGTATTTATGATGTTCAGCTAAAATAGTAATATTATCTTAAGGCTCATAAAAGTATTCTATGCTCTTGACTGTGACTGTTATTACGTCATTATTATAGAGACTATTACGCAAAGTGTTATCGAAATGTCATATTATTACTTTTTTGACATATATGTATATTATATGTATAATTATTTTGCTCGTGTGAAACTTAGCACTATCAGGTCGATCAAAACGTATTGAGCCAACGTGAAACGTTCATGTATACAATGAACCCGCAGTGTGGAGGGTGCTATGAAAAGGGAAGCCGTGCGGTCAATTTATCCACCAACGTTTCCGACGTACGAGAGTACGAGCAATGCGAGCCTATAGTTTGCTCATCGATTCTTCGCAGTGCAGCGATGTTCCGTCATTGTTTCACGTTCGCAAAGAGATATTTATAGCAATGCCCTAGCAACAGTTTAGAATTATACTAACCATTTATATTAATACATATTATTCAAGTTTTTCATGAAAAGTCATTAAAATTATTTTAAATAACATGAATCGTACATGGTGACAATCGACACATTCGTGATAAGCGGTAATAAATATTATCTTTAAAAATTGTTAATATTTATTTAAATATTTAGATATATATATTTAATTTTTATGGAATAGACAAAACGTGTTTTTAGTTGCAGTTTCGTATATGTAACAAAATTAGCAAACAAAAATCTGACATATAGAATATAGATATATACAATACGTTACCATCTAACTTCTTTATCTCACTTTTTCTTTTAATCTTCAAATCCAGCATCGTCGCTGTCTTAACTTTACAATGCTTTGCCACCATAAAGCTAGTCTAGCGAAAATTACAACAAATCTTGCTAGAATTAAACCATCTTAGATTAGCCGTCAAGCTTTCTTTTACGGGAAATACCAACGGTAAATTGCGATGCGACGACTTCGTTGAGCACGGTATTCGAATCTAAATTCAATTTATGGCACCGATGCGCCTGAAATCACCGTTCCTCTGTTTGTTTCGCTTTTGAGTGAAAATGTTATAAAACTATTTTAAATTAATGTTTTGTAATATTACAGAGGTTGTAGTTTTTTGTTTTTTTCCGTTTTTAATAAGCATTTTAATTTTTTATTTATTTGTTATTAAAAGAAACTAATTACATGAGTCTATATCGGAGAATACCTACTTTTTCACCTAACGAAATTAAATATAATTGCCTTGTATGTACATATGCATAGAGAAAATATTGAATTATATTTTCTCCTAAAATAAATTAATTTTTAATTGTTTTTCTGTAGCAACGTTAAAATTAAATTTTATTATTTTTGTAATTATTTTTATTGGGTGATAATTAAGTTTGCGAAATTGTAGCAAATTTAAGAAAAGTTTATCTCTTGTTTACGAAGATATTGATATTTCATACATTTGTCTTCTCTCTTTTATCGTATACTTTTTTGGTAGCAAAAAGAACTCCGTCATGTCAGACGTATTAAGGTATTCCTTTCATGACACCAAAGTCTTAAGAATTAACTGATTTTTTGGTACGAGAGAGTTAAAATGCATATCTTTACGCCAGAAAAAAATTAAACCACATTACTGAACATATAAAGAAGAATTATGACTTTGAAAATTCGATATTTTATATGTGACGTTATCGAAAAAGTCTATTTTCTACATTTCAATGTAATAATTTGTTTATCTTAAGATTTAAGATATTAAATATTAACTGCGCTACATATTCGCTAAACTCTATACTTTCGATAGTGCCGATAAAAATACAGAGTCACCGAATATTTAAACAAAATATTTATGTTAAAAGTTGACTTGAAATGTGGTTTATAGATGAATATTTTTAATGGCGATTTTCAAGGAATTATTTGGCAACGCTGCAAGCTGTGCGCTCATGTCACACTTCAGTTCATCACGTACGGTTTATTATCAACTTTTATTTTCACAAATTGTCCCTTATTTTTGCCCACATTACTCCTCACTTTATGTTTCTTATCACTTATTATTATTATAAAATCTCTCTTTGATAAAAAGAAAATGTCACAATATTCTTTGATTAATGAAATTGACACTTACATTGATACTTTTGTTATCAACTTCACATTTTACAATCGGCGCCCTGAAAAGCGCAGCGTTGCCATATTGTTCTGACAGTAAAATTTACCGAAAAATAAAAAATTTTTAAATACACATAATATTTTCACTTTTTTCTTATAATTAAACATAATAATTAATTATAACTTGATTTTATATAAGTTTAATGCAATATACAAGAGTTTGCTGAGGCCCTGCTTAAGCGCCTACAAAATACGCTCCTCCATGAAAGGAATACCTTAAATAAATGTTAGACAGTACTCTCTGTACAGTTCGTATACTTGGCAATTTCAACTTCCGGGAAATGATGCTGTATGGGAAGGCAGTCGGCGAGGAAGGATCTATCTGGGGAACATAGTCTACCACACTTTATCTCCTTCTTATAAATGAAACAGGTTATTTATTATCCAATAAAGAGACACTCCTGGCACGCGGCACCCCGCTGGGTACTTTACGGGGATGGCAACCCCTGACGTGTAAATATCGAGGTTTCTCTGCGTCCCTCTCCGGAGACCACTGTACGGCGTTCCATCTTTTACACTAGTTTTCGACAGCACATATTCCATGCGTCGCATGAGAGAATCTCGAGTTGGAAGGAAGAAAAGAAGTCCTTGGTGGCCAATTATTTTCCGATTAATTATTTTAACATTTTAATCTCACGATTCTGCCATCATCCAACAATTATGGTCCAATAATTAGTGATTAATATTTTGCTAAGCATCCATTATGCAAGTTGTTTAGTAGCGTGCTGATATAGCTTGTTGAAAAATAAAAGTACTTAATCTTTTTATGGTATTATAAAAAGCAACATTTTATATGATACTTACGTACATGTATATATATGACAATTTCATTTGTACCTTACTTATTTTACTAGTAATTTATTCCTCATTTTTTTATCCCGGACAAGTCACTTGTAATACAAGGTTTATATTAAATTTCTATTTTTTTATAAGTTTTGTACTGATCATATCTTCCGGATAGATTGCCAGAAGCGTACGTTTTTATGTGTGCGACACAAATGAAAAATTGTTGCGCAGCTAAGCCATTCGACAAAATGGCCTTCATTAAAACTTTGTACAGCTTTATGAGGCGACTAGCCCGAGGTTGTTTTGCACGGGATAGTGAGCATGTTGTGTCGAGACCGGGCAACGAAGCGAGTTGATATAGCCTATGTAGATTACGAGATATGAAAATCCGGGATTATCAAACGCTTTGCCTGCCAAGCATGAAAGACGTGACAATTTAATCACATGCACTTCAAAAAGATTTGTAAAGCAACCCGCTACGCAAAGTATGTTCTCTTCAACTTTCTTCGAGCCATGATTTTCAAGGAAACACATCCAGTGGCATATGCTCGCATTCTCGCACACACGCGAAAACTTTTAACGAAGTTTGCAAAACAGCTGATTGATTTTCTCTTAACTCGATCTCGAGTTAAGTTTATCCTCAGAAACGTGCGTCGCATCTCGAATGTCACTTCAGAGATTGACCGGAAAGAGCATGATAATAATTTCTTTCTCTCATTTTTTGACAGATAATTAAAATAGTAAAATTGATATGTAATTGGAGATACAAACAATGTAAATGGAGATGTAGATTAAAAGTTTTCTAGCTAATTTTAAAGCATTTGTTATCCATAGAAATAAAGAAAAATTCGACATATATTTTAACTGGAATAGAAAATTAAGTCAAGAGAAAATATGGAGATATTTTTACAAAATTTGAAATTTAAAAGAAAGTTATCGGGCGTGAAGAATAGTTCTCTCGCAGATTAATGACTGGGGTTCTTCGCAACCGTGTCATTCGGGACTTGCGCTTGAAGAACATGCAGATCATCTCCTTGGGAGTGATTTTTTTCGTTACGGATACTTCGCTCTTCTCACTTCCTAATTGATCCTATTAAAACGTCTTCCAAACAAGTTAGATCACGCACCGACGCTTTTCACGGGATATTCACTTTGGCTAAACGGCAACTTCCGTCAATTCTTCACGAAAGAATTCTCGTCGTATTCGACAGGACAATGCTTTTCACCGAGCCGTGCCGAGTTCTAGCAACTTCTGAATCCGTCGCGATCCTCCGAATTTTCTTGGAGGAAAGCATGCAAGTTCCCTACTACTCGGATAGACTTCCCCGTCGTTCTCCAATGCCTTGTATTCTCACTCCCCAGATACACTCTTAGTATTTTCACGGATTGTGACTTATCCTCGACGGAAGCAACGCATACCTTCTACGCAATCCTCTTTCCTGGAAGCAGAGAAGCCAAGGTACAAGGCATATCTGCATCTTAAGGCGGAAGGAATTCTGGAAAATTTGATAACTACAACCAAGATCGCGTTGTAGCTCACGACGAAAAATTTCCATCTCATCGATACTGTATCTCGATGAAGAATTTCGAGAAATAGCAAAATTATGTTTCACGCAATTTCCTATTGAATGTATCTTATCGAATTTTGTAAAGTATCATTCAAGAGCAATTACATCACCAAATTGACCAAAAATTGACATATAAAAATAGACTTTTGCCAAAAATATATATATGTATATAAAATTGACCGAATTATCTTTTTTTATCATGTTATCAGACTAGCGTTGGATTTCCTCCGTTGGATTTTTATCCGCTTTTCTCATTCCGCTGTGTAACTCTTACACGAATCCTATCTCCGTATTTTTCTTCGCCCTTAACGGTCCCTTACTGAGCTCTCAGAAGTAACCCCCTGCCGGTCCGTTATACCGCTACGAAACATCCAACCTTACATCTTGCTTGGTAGATATCTTCCTCCTCTAATATTTTCCGATACAGTTACATCTTGATGTTGAGCCAAAGTCGCGCGCAATATGTAATATATCCAATTTCTAGTTCTCTCTAGTCGATCCGATCAATTTCATTTAATGTCTCGCTATTAGAATATCTTAAAAGAGTACTTTTTGATCGTGATACATATTTATCTATATATACATATGAGAATATTTAAAAATCGAAGTTATATGTTTTAACGACAAATATTGGAAACCAATCTGACAATGAGAGCAAGAATCTGTATATTTAAACGTACTATAGTATTTTTCTGTAGAGATGTTTTTTTTAATTTTTTCCAATTTTAGATAATTGAAAGAGCTAAAAGCAGCTTGATTGAAATTTATTATAATATAAATTAACAAGATCTTTAATAATTGTAGCTATTAAACGAGAATGTTGACTAATTATCTGCCGGATAGTATTTCTAGCAAACATTTTAAAAATGCATTCGGTGACGATTCGTAGCCGGAAATACTATTCCATTAGAATGACGAACGCCATCAAAGGCTAATGGATTCGGCCAGGGGTAATTCCGATCCATTATCTCGCTTGTAGAGCCTCCGTCGCGCGGTCTGTTCAATTTATTCTTTTGTTTTCTTTCACGTTCTGTTTTTTTTAGCCAGCTCACTCTTCTCTTCTACCATTCTTCTCCCTTGATTCTCCAATTGTTCGTGATCTATGATTCATTTAAGTAATTCCACACCGCGACCGGTTTGCATGGCTGCCGTAAAATCTTCAGTAATGTTTGAAATAACGGAGTAACAATTAATATTATTATAATTGTTACTCACGATATGATGAAGTAAGTAAATTAAAGATGTAGTCAGATTTTTGCAAAAGTAAAATTATTTTCTAGAAATATAAATCGGTATTATTTACGGCCACATGATATTTTATGAGGATTAATGATATAATGTGAAAATGTATAATCGGGGATTAAATATTATAAAAGAATAACTTTGTAAATGGCATTTTCTCTAATCGATTGTGTAACTTTGTTTGTTCTAGGCTCTGGCCAGGGTACGCCAGTGCGCATAATAATCTTGGAACCCTCACGATAGATGATCAAGCGGAATATCATTTTCTAGCAGCTATTAACGCTCAACCTGGTCACGTAAATGCTCATTATAATCTCGGACGATTGTACAGGTCAGTGAATGATAAACATGTTCTCTCCGAGATGGAGTAACATAGCGGATTATCAATTACTAATATGATTAATCAATTGGTCTAGCCGTCGAAAAACTCAAACTCATCATTGAATTGCATTATCCTCAATTAATTATTAGGAACCGTTGGTCGTTTTTACGCAATAAAAATACCTCTCTATCTCCTAGTTCACCGTTATATCAACGAGTTATCGACCCAGCGCGAGCCGCGTTTCCGACAGTAAATTTAGCATGAGCTGTAATTCTGGTGGCATGGTTAAAATTAAAGTTTAATTAACGTCTTCCTACTTGATAAATTAAAATTTAATTAAGGGCTGAAATGGGACATACGCGGCCAGCCGATGCGTGCATACAACAATTTTCCGTTTATTGTGCGTAAATCGTGAAAACAAGCGATCTCATTTATTTCTCTTCCTCTTTCTGTTGAGGAATTTTATTTGAAGCCTGCACATATCCGATGAAATATTTATGCAACGACTAATTAAATAATGGATTCCCCATTAAATCATGGGTTAGCTTTTATTTACATATATTGTATATTTTTTTAAATATCTTTCTTTTTTATCTTTGGTCACATAAACAACAAAAATCATGAAAACGTAAATTGTTTTTTTTTCTATCAAGGGATTTATTTTTGTCAGAAATATTATATATAATAAAAAAAAAAGACTTTTGATAAAGAGACTTATCTTATCCTCTATAATATATAGTTCAATATTTAAGTTAATTCAATATTTTGTCATAATCATCAGCTAGTTAATACGACGGTTTTCGACGCAAATCTTATATAAACATAGCATATTAACGTAACATTTGTGTAATATAATATTATTATTACATATGAGAAATAACAATACGTTTTAGCTTAGTCCGTTTTTATTATAATTTTGATACAACGTAACGCGCGCGTATTTATGTTATGTAATTGGTTTTACATAATGTATACATTAATGTATTTGCACATTGAATGAATTACACAATAGCTCAAATATGTAGAATGTGACGCTGCATGTAGGTATACACATATGTTACGCATGAGAAATCGTGCACATACGAGGTGCGCTATAATAAGGTGACTCTCTTTGAGACAGAGTGACTGTATGTGCGCGTAGACCATGAGGCGCACGCCTTTGTTCCGTTTCCGTTTTGATTACAGAGATGTGCATTATCATCGCGAATGTATTATTCATGTTATTCATGTTATTTATAAGAAAATGCAGACAAATACATAAAAATTTATATTACTCTTGAAAATGTCCGGGAGATTTCGCTTTATTTCTTTATTTTTATTTCTCAAATATTGTTAACGTAATATTATATTGTTGCGCCAGATGTCTCACTTCCGCGCACTCGCACACTCGCGCCGCGTTCGCGCACTTCCGAACTCGCGTTAAACATGGAGAATACGTTTTTAAGAAAGAACTCGTTTATTCAGTAGCTTTACAGAATCTCCACGACACATCCGTTCGATTTCAAAGCTCGGAGACAAATTTCTTTCGCACTTGTTGATAAACAGCCGTTCGTTGCTAGGGAGCGCGCTACGCGACTTCTTCAGCCCGGATCTAGTCTCAGTTCGGGCGCAACAATATAGAACAACAGTTTCTAACTCTTTTTGTCTAGCGATCCGATACGCATATCAAAAAGAAGGAAAAAAAAATGAAAAGAATTAGAAACAAAAGAGCTAAAATACAATGTAATATAAACATATACATGTAATTATGTATTTTAAAAATATAGCTTTATTGTGCGCACGAGCACTTACTTTTGTAAAGATTTACTTTTTTATTTCAAAACCTTTGCACATTGCAAAGATTAGCAAATATAATGGCATTGCGTATAATATATAAGATAAAGTAAAAGAACTTGCTTTTGAAATATTTTGAGTTAACTTAAGATATATCCTACGTATATTTATCTAGACGGATGTGAGTTCACAGAAATGCTCTATCAACGATTAATATTTTTCCTTCCCGTCAGATTAAAACGTCGATATAGAGCGATATTGGTAAAAAGCATCGCTCAAGCTATGGGCGTAAACAGTAAAAACGGCATTGTCGATCGGCATTATTGGCGTCGCCATTCTCTGACAATTACCGAGTCTTTTGTCGGGCGTAAAGTCGATTACATGAAAGCGCACGACTATAATTCAACCGGACGCGTTCGCGAAATTGCCGTTCAATTTGTACGGGAACGCGGAACCTTGTCCGCTAGATCTTTTCAACGCTGGGCCTTTTCCAGCCTACCAACCTACTTTAAAATATCTAGCATTTTCATCGAACGATAAAGCAATCCAAGCAAGAATTAAATATCCATGATATGAGTGAAACATATTGGCCATACGGAATCGCTATTGAGTGATGATTAAATAATATTACTTGACCAATATGTATGGAATTTATAATTGACGCTAATTAGAATTCAATTGCTCGTTACTAGTTAAGAATAATAAATGATAATCTTCCAATTGTGTTACATCACTTCACTCGTTTATTATGTTCCATGTTCTGACTACCGTTCATGTGTCTAATACACTAGAAATGGCGGTGCAATCTGTTCAAAGATATCATTTATTTGGTTCTATATGTATAGGAAACAATTATAAATTCATTAAAAAAGAATCAAATTGGTTAAATATGTAATTTGTGTATTGAAAGTTGCCTATATTACAATATATACTAATTTTCGTGATGTCTATATATATAAAATATTTCACGTTTGTAAACTTTTGCTTTTAGAAGAACAAATCGAACTGAACAGTGCATCGAGATGCTAAGAAGATGCGTGTCGTTGGATCCGACATATGCGCCGGCATTTAGAGTTCTAGCGAGAATCGCTACCGGTCCTGCAACAGGCGAGCTCCTGAGGCACGTAATTCACCTTCAGCCACGAAACCCGGACGCTCTCGCTGAGTATGCTTACTGGTTGTACAAGAATGGTGAGTTGCCGCTAAATGAAATAAACTCAGAATAGCAAGTAGATCTTCAAATATCGGATAGGAGAAGCACTACTTGTCGGTGAAAATAGAACAAACTCGTCGGCGTTACCAGTTACGAAGCAGTTCGCATGATCGCGATCCTAAATTTACACTCGCGGCAAACTTGCTTCGTGTCTCTTTCAGGCAAATGGTTGCCCTCGCTCCACTACTATTTCAAAGCGATGGAGATCTTCCCGTCGCACAAACCATCGCTTATTGGTACGCTCAGGATTTTGAGGTTGCGAGGTCAGTGGTCCAGAGTACACCAGCTCATCATCAGGTGAGCATTTGCATTGTATGTGCATGTGTATGCATCGCTGAACATATAAAGTTACGGTTGCGAACTGGGAAATGGTCGAAACTTTCCCAGAAAAACCATACTCTCTAAGGTTATCATATAAGAATAGCATCACGTGCTGTTTTCGTCTAATCATTCGCGCAAAAACGAACAAACGGAAGCGTCGTATCAAACCCATTTCCCCGGATTACTTAAAATAGCATCAAATCTACATTCCGGAGAATATCGCCGCAGCTTGGATTGCACAACGTATAATGTCCGAATTCGTAATTTCCTCGGCACCAGCGCGAGATCGTGTACAAACACCGGGCTCTTCCGCGTGTTACGAATTCCGTGCATGCGGGGAAGCGTGGCCTCGTCGCGCGGAAATCCTTTCAATTTCAGATGGGCTTTGCAGCGCTGCGAATCGAGCGGCGGCGGGCTTATTCGCGCGGCAAGTACTCGGTACGTTAGCGCGCACGTCAATTCGCAATCAATGGACGAATTCAATTTTTTCCGTCGATCTCTTCGGGCTCGATCTTCGTTCCGCCCGGGTTGATTAAAAATTCCACACGATTTTCGTATTTCACGCGAAATATATCGAAGAATAAAATTAAAAAATTAAAAAAAAAATAACGAAAAAAAAGAAAAATGAAAACAGATTCGATACTGCCTCGCGAGTTGATGCGATCGTTCTGTCTCAACGGCCGAGTTTGCTATCGGCCGTTTACGTACGCGGCACATCTACGTACACACGTAGATTATACGATAACGGGCGCGCAAGCGGCTGGCCCCCGTGTTTTCGCTGCGACTGCCGTCACCCCGTCGCCCATTTTTCCACCCTCGCACTGTAATCCTCCCGCGTCCCGCTGTGTGTGCAAATAGCGCCTATAAAACACGCACGGTAAATTTGCCAGCGACGATTCGCGCTGTTTTTGTAGGTGGTGTTCTCTCTCTCTCTCTCCCTCCCTCCCTCTCTCTCTTCCTCTCTCTCTTTCCTCCCTCTCTCCTTTTCCCCCCTCTCTCTCTTCTCTCTTTCATTCTCTGTTTCGACGGGCTTGCCAACAACGAAGAGCCGCGACGGTGAGCGGCGAATCGTCGCCCGAACGTATACGAATTTTGCAGAGCCAGAGATAGGCACGTAGGCGTGGCTCGGGGGATATAGGAGCAACGGGGCGAAAGAGGTTAAATTTTGGAGAAACAACGCTTGGGAAGAGGCGCCGGCGGACAGGCGGTCGAGTAGCGCACCATTCTCTCTCTTTTCCTCTCTGTGTTGCTACCACACGCGAAATTTCAATATGCATCGTTTGACAGATGTGGCGCATCGCTCAGATTTTAAATGCAAATATAAATCTGCCCGCAGTTCGTAACAGATTGGTGGGGTAAAGTATATAGTCGTGTATAGTGACTGAAGGAAAATAGAAAGAGACTTATTAGACTATCCACTTTACTTTATACGAGATTCAGCTAATTGTTACTTTATACGAGATCTACGTAAATATGCAATAACAGCTAATTACTTTGCTACGTGTTGTATTTATATTTATGTAAATTTTGCACAATGAGTTAGATTTTTTACATATAGACTTGCCAATGTCATTAATGAAAATAACGTAATTATAATAGTTTAAAAAATAGTTTAAAAAATAATTTCAACATTAAAATAATATAATTTCAATGTAATTTCAATATAATTTCTTCATACAGGAATAGAATCATATTACATTTAATTAATATCCTTACAGTTTGCGTTATTTTAGAGAAGAACAACTTACTATATATTTCTATTTGTAAATGTATATATATATATATATATATATATATATATATATAACTATCATAAATTAATGAGTTATATTTTATCACAGCATTGATTAATTCACCATGCATTTCATGGGTATACATGTGTCTTTATTATTCCCAATAAATATATGAAATATACACTAATTGTAAGAGAAACATGAAATTCACGTTTGCTATTCGATGGTGCATTCAATCACGACCATACAAGTCTGCAATTGTACGAAAATTACAGCATTCGGAATATTCTTGTCTATCAGTAAACATGCGAGACAAAGTTTGAAAGGTATTGTTCAATTCGACGCGACACCCGCAAACGGTAGTACAGCGACCTTGTTTAATTATATTATTTCGAATTGCATTGTCGCGTCAACGGAAAACGTGCCGCGAACTTTTTATAGCGCGAGGGTGCTTCACGTTTCATTTATTTAAAGCCAAGCCGAAGCAAAGTCCCAATATTTCCGCTTTCCATTCCGTACGCGATGGTCGGATTAATTTCTCATAAATCGCCTGCGGTTTTCGTTGATTGGGTCACGGTTTCATTTGTGCCTCGCTCCGGGACACGCCGTTTCCGATCTGAAGTAATTAAGTGTCGCGATCGGCACGTAGTTCGATATCGAATATCTCGTCCACGTCCGCTTTTATGGACGTACAATATGATATTGACATTGTCGAGGAAACCACCGACTGAACGTGTGACATATTACGATACCATTTTGGGAAAGTTGCGCTCTCTCTCTCTCTCTCTCTCTCTCTCTCTCTCTCTCTCTCTCTCTCTCTCTCTTTCTCTGAAGTAGAAATAAATGATAATATATCTTTTATACTTCACACACATGTAAGTCTTGTAAATTTTTTAAATATACTTATTAGATAGGTGAACAGTTGATCACATACATACAAATACTTATACAGTAAAAGATATTTAAATGCAGATATTTTTTAGCCGTAGAATTATAAAATACTAAAAATTTTTCAGATAGCACACGCTCTTTTCATTTATATAGAACATAATATTTTGTTTCATTTTAATAAAATTATTTGCAAAAATTAAATTAATTAATTTTATGTAGTAAAACGTGCAAAATATAATAAAAGTTATATAATTTTCATACAATTTATGGTAAAAGTAAGATTGAAAAAATGCTATCTTGGTTTTTATGAAATATGCTATATTTTGTTCGATAAGTCATCGAGATGGACCATAGTTTCCTACAGAGATAAAATCTCATAGTCTGCGGACGCAATTTTCTCAGCCATTGACGAAGGTCTTTCCACTACATTGTCGTTAACAATAGAGTTATGCTTCATGGAGTGTTCGTGCTTAGGGTGAATATTATAGAAAATATGAAGAATGGATCGATTGGATGCTTATAATAGGTTTTTTTTTTGGTGCCATGTTTTTGTTCACTTGTTATGACAAAGTCTTTTTATGAAAGATATGTATTTAAATTTATATTTAAATTTATTCATATATGAATATATTTCATTATTCTTACAGCTAATAAATTTATAACGCTTTATGTTAATTTGATAATGAGATAAACATTTTATTTGCACGCAAAAATCATTTTAGCGGTAACTTGTAAATAAATGTATGAAAACGGATATATTCAACACCTTATAATTTTATATTAATCATTTATTTTATGTGAAATCAGTAGCTTTTTATAGTCAAATTAACAGCAGCAAATACAATTAAAATCATATCCGTTAATCAATAGAGAGGGATCCACAGCTATAATTGCTGAAAATATCGCCAATTATTGTCATGTTTTAGA
The DNA here is from genome assembly GCF_030848805.1 of Temnothorax longispinosus. NCBI lineage: Eukaryota > Metazoa > Arthropoda > Insecta > Hymenoptera > Formicidae > Temnothorax > Temnothorax longispinosus. Next base: position 3,498,945 of record NC_092363.1, on the reverse strand, counting down.
AGCGCATATAGGTATCGCATTTTCTCCATGAGTGTGCTAAAATCGTTTGATCATCGCATGTGAAATCGCTCGGTATAAATGTTTTCTGTCCAATGCGTTTCCATTTCATTTAAAGAATTGTACAAATGTCCAATTTTCGAACTATTTGGTTAAATGACTGTAAAATGCAAAGTCACGTTCAGTGACCGTCAAAAGTATATATTCGTATGAAAATAATTTTGGAACATAATCTCATTTATTGTTTAAATTTACTTATTTGCCTATCATTAAATTATGCCGATTCAAATAATTTGAAAATCAAAGCGTGGTGTGCGCGTTGAGATAAATATTTATTGGCTCATTAATTATTATCGTGCAAAGATTATAAAAGCAAAGTTATTTTATAATTGTAACTCTTGCTAAAACAAAATGAATATTTCCCAGCGTGCAGGCGAATCGTCTAACAATAAAATAACATCTAGAACAAAGATTAACACGTGAAAGTTAATCGAATGGCTCTAGCTACAGTGGAAATTCGTCGAGCTATCTCTCCCTCGTATTCGTTTATCCTCATCAGACATATAAATTTAAAGAAAAGCTACTGTACAGGATAATGCCACAGGCACTCTGTAACGTCATCGCCCTTGCGTTAAAGTGCTCAACGAACTGATAAATTGAGAATTTACCGACGCTACTTGTATTCTCGTAGTCCGATCGATGAAACGTAACGTGTTCATTCGCGCAAATATTTCTTTCTTTTTTTTTTATTTTTTAAAGTTTTACTCATGATAAACGCGGGCAAGTGATGGTTCGTGTCGCCAACTCTGCCGGCGATCGCGAACCACAACGATGCATCGTTATGGTCGTGACGAACAGCCTATGGTCGCGATCTCATGCAACTTGTAACAACAGTTTGAATGCAAGGAAGAAATGCGCGTATGCGGCAATAATTTTGGATAAACCTTCGCCGCGCTATCGTTTGCGCGAGGCAGGATGCGATATTACACCGGGGCGCGTTCCGACTCGCGCGCGACCACTCCCGCAGCCGACACGGTCTGTATCTTTCGCTGTAAATAGCGATTTTATAATTCATGGAACGCCGTGTTTCATCCGGTCTATCGGTGAACCACCGAACGGCCGATATGACCAGTGGTAGCCGCGCGTTACCACTTCGTTACAACCACCGTCGAGTTAGAGTTTATTTCACACGAATGTCCATCCGAGATAGAGGGCTCGCGGTTGGCTTTAACAATACTCACCGCAAAACTTTAATTCTGCAAAACTTTAATCTCTAAAGCCTCTAGCAAAATTATAAGTGGTATTTGCGCAGCGGTATTCACTTTTGTTCATAGGGAGAAACATAAGGTGTTATATATATATTTCAGTATCTGTATAGTATCAAAAAAATGGATTTACCAAAATTGTACTGATTTCAATGTTTCCTAAAAAAAAGTTAACATTGATACCGTAGTTTTTTGAATTTTTTTCAATACACTTTTTTAACTAACCGTTTTTATTTTGATATTATTTAGACTGAATTGATCACATTGCTGTAACTCGATGTTGCAGTAACATGACTATCTCCCAGTAGGGGACATACGATCGATCACAAGCGATTTCAAACTGACCCGATGTGCTCGGAGACACGTGAGATTGCTAAGTCACGTTGCGATTACAGTCGGTTCAGACCAGGCGGACGTCAACGTTGTCGCTGGCGCGGGTCGATATCAGCATTGATACTGCTGGATGAGGGGTGAAGCTATTCGATATACATAGGCACGTGTTCGATTAACCGGTACGAAAACGCTGGTATTGTCAATGCTTCGAACCTGCTCTAACTGCGTCCGCGTAAATGTTACGGCCTTGATAACGATCAGAATTATTCGGGTGACTGAATGTGCAACTGGGACAATATAGCGTTCACTTTGACATCACAAGATTCATTCGCTTGCGAGAGAAAGCTATTATTGAGTTACAATTATACGATATTATGTCTATGACGCACGACGCGTTGAAACTATATTTTTCTGCATTACCATGAGTAATAATCCGTAATATTTGCAGCGCGATTGGATTTCGTCATACAAAAAATATATAGATCTCACACGGGCTTTTTCAGATAGAACCTTTAAATTGATAATATTTCGATAGCGATCCGAACGTAACAAGTTGCAGCTTGACCAATTAAGTTAATGCATGAATTATTTTTTCAGTGAGCAATCATAATAAAAAGTAAACGTCTTAAGATAAAAAAATAAAATGGAACGAAAATTATATTATATAAATATATTACCCAGAGACTACGGAGTGGAAAATGTAGTCAAATTTACGAGTCAAATATAATATGTGGTTATATACGATCGTGAATCTTTGTAACATTTTCGTCTATCAACTTTCCCTTTTTTACGCCTCGTAAATATCACGCTCGGGCGTGAATGGGAAGATCACGAACAAACTTAGAGCGCAAGTGACGCGTAAAAAAGGGTATGTCACTTACGAATTTATTTTATGGAGGGTGCGAACGTGTGTATGTTGAATAATGACACCGGCACTACATCAGTGCGAAAATGGATACTGAGGAATCTAAAATACGCAGAGCGAGAGAAAGACTTAATTTAAGGAGGAAATAAAATAAATCTTTATTCTCTCCAGCATCAATTATCGATTATTTCTATTATATATGTGTATATATATATATATATATATATATATATATATATATATATATATATACACATATATAAGAGAGGAATCTCTGAAAAGAACGTACACTGAGAAAAAAAATTGTTAATCCCAAGAAATATTTAGTTCGATACGTTCAACTAAACATTTTAGTTAGTTAACTAAATATTAGTTGTTTCAACAATTTATTTCGTTTTTTTAATCAAGAATTAATTAATTCAACTAATGTTTAGTTAACTAACTAAAATGTTTAGTTGAACGTATCGGACTAAATATTTCTTGGGATTGACAAATTTTTTTTCTCAGTGTACGCTTCTTGCCTACGAAAGTATTTCACAACTTGCTATGCAACATAATTTTACACAGGCTATGAAAGCAAACGAATATGAGTTATGTGGCATGCTAACAATGTGGAATTTTATTTTCCTCTTTGTTACAGGTGGCATTTAATGTTACGAGCGAAACGAGGAGGCTTCATCTATCGCGGGGATTTGTATATTCGTGCGTGGGAGTTACAAAGCGAGTCTCGTCAAAGGACTCATCAACATCAACGGAATCTCTGTATATCGGTTAGTAGTTTTGGCTGTACGAGGATCGCGTGTATAATGGCAAAGTTTTGTGGATTTAGGTTCGCCGTTTCTCTTGCTGCCATCGGCTGTCTTCGTGCAATAAACCATTGTCTATTTATCAAAGTGGATAACCTTAAAAGTTATTATTAGCACGATATGATGTGCGATTCTGATTCTTCCCGCGACTGTTTCTTTAGTTTCTACATTGGGAAGCTGATTAAGATTCTTTGGTCACGTCGTATCGTCATAATTCTAATTAAATGGTAGTCCCGTTTAGTCTCTTTCCCGCCGTCTTTCGTCATTCCGGTCTCATTTGAACTTACAATTAGTTTCCTCGAACACGACTTGTCCCACTCATTAAAGATTTAAGTACTTGCACATTTAGCCACACATTATCCTCTTACCATTTTGTCTGGATTAAGTCGTTTTTGTGATTATCACGTGCACACTGGCACTATTCGTAAATCTATCTTGCTAGAACATTTATAAAGCAGCTTCAGAAATAACTGAATATTTTTCTGAAGTTACGCAAAGAGAAAAATGCAGCCCTTTTTCTTCTTTGTTCAACGAACTTATATGTGTCAAAAGGTATGCAAATAGACACATACTTTTAAAATTTGATCATACATAAATCATACATCAAAACCAACTATAAATCATAGTGGCATAATAGAATTTAAATTATTTGTATGAGACATTACGCGCAAAAGTAATGTCTGTCACTCTGTCATAACTGAAAGCATGACGTGCATAGTAAGTAAAAGCCAAAGCTACATAATTCTGAAATTGCATTTAGCTCAACTAGAGACTTTCGTGTTTACACTGATATTCAGCATTATTCTCAGCGCTATTTAAAAGCGATGGTATTAATTAACTAATGCACTATATCATTACCGTATACTATTTAACTCTTTTGTAGCTACATAATAATCTTCACATGTAATAATCATTACCGCGTTAATTTCGTATGTCGCATGTGATAATGCTCGTCGAAGAGCACTTCGCATTCGTCACAATCGTAGAGCGAGTTAGCATTTAGCACGCGCAGGAGTTGCCCACCGTCCGTGTGCATACGTCGCGTAAATCACGGAGAGATAGCAAATTTCGCTGGAGCATCGGCAATTGTCTGTTGTAGGAGAACGGATGTTCGAGGCCGCGCGTGGCCAGCGTGTCGGTGCAACTCGAACAAGACAGCAACAAGTCGGAACAGCTGCAGCGGGCGCCGCGTTGTAACGTGCGCGCTTGCAGACAGCCAAGAAAAGGGAAGGCGCGCGTGACCGCGCCCACCCTGCTCGTGCAGAATTTTCTGGAGACGCTTTAGTCCGCCCCGATCGGGGATCGGGTCTACCTCCTACTCGTTCGCCAGCTGAAAACGGGCCGTGGGAGATGAAGAGAGAAGCGCGATACTCCGATCGCGTAGCAGCCTCGTCCGACGATCGTCAGCGACGAAGAGAGTCCTATTATAGTGGAATGCCTGAATATTTTTCGTATGCCGTGTTTGTGTGCTATTTGGGACCGCAAGCCCGACCTGTCACCGGATTAATCACGATAACGAGATGAAAGAAGGTACGCATATATCGTTATCGTTTATATGTGTGTCCTCGCGTTCTTCGTGGCATCCTGTTTATTCTGTCGATCGGACAGCGACGATGCGAGTCGCGATCTCTTCGAAAATAAAGTCGCTAATGAAAAAAGAAGCAAAGAAAAAAAAACAGATGCCTGTACCGTAGATAATTTTGGCTTCGAATGTGGATGAAAACGTTCTGAAATCATTCACGCCAGGACAAATGACAATGTTGCGCTATATGGTGAGAATCGAATGCTATAAGAATTAAATTCCTTGAAAATTATTTTGTCACTTTTAAATTCATCATAAGAATACTTAACGAGAGAGGACCAAGGGAGATTCGAGCGATTAACTGTGCCGCGACAAACGATTGTACAAAGTTTCTCGCGTATTGATTAAACACATAATCAGATATGACATAAAACCGTGTGCGTTCAAGCGTGTATAACTACTTATACTTTTGAAACGTGATAATTGTAATTGGTAACATAGTCACATGTAGTATGACGTGTTTCTATAAATATTTGCTGTATCTCGTGTGTGCTTTCAACGTTTTTACGATGTCCGTTTCGATGAAACGATAAAGTCTCCATTGTACGTGTAATACCAGAAATACAAAGTGTTTCAACAAACAATATATCGTAATAAAAATTGAGGATTACATTCGTGAAAAATATCTCGAGAAAGAGAGTTTTGGTGGGCAGTTTAGCAAAACTATAGTCGTCTCAAAAATACTTGATACGAATGGATATCATAATATTAAAAATAAATCGATCTTCTTGTTAAAGAGTCTATACTTATGAACATTCATAATTTTCATTACCAACGAATATATGCGCACACACATACACATATACAGACTCATTCATTGAAATATTATATAGGTACATTTTATATCTTTCTTTTTGTCATTTGTACGTCGAGGCTGGAAGCTCGAACACGAAAAATAAAATCATGGTGTCGAATTTTATCTTTTTGATGATAATGACAATAGCACAGTGCATAAGATGAGAATACGTATATACTTTTCGGATTCTTTCTCGGATCATACTTTGTGTTCCTCTCTCGTAGATACGCAATTTTACGCACGTAAATACACGGTGCCAATACTAGGGTAATGAATGTGCCACTAATTTGTGGCGTTTGGTATGGCTTTTGTATGAAAATTAAAGAAACAAATAATTTTAAAGAAATACATTCTTCGATGAGCTTGGTATGGCAATGTTCTATTGCAAGTATATCGTAAAGAAAACTTTTATGAAAGTTTTTCTTTTCAACGTTTATGAATTTATTACACAAAAGAGATTAATTAAGTAGTATTTCACACGGATTAGATATTGAAATATCAAAATTATGTTATTTTATTCACTGTAATATTAAATTGCTAACGAGTTATTTAAGTTAAATAAAATATTGCTGGGAACATTTAGAATAGAATCGATTCTTTTGCGATTAATAATTCATCATATAACTGTTTAGCGAAATAAATAAAATATAACTTGTTTATATATATATACATAATGTGTTGGATTCTAATTATTTGTATGTCCCTTTACGAATACTTGTAAAACATTGTCAAAACTTAATAGAAGACCAATGTATATACCTGTATACAGAAAAGAAATGTTACATCGAAAGTTTTGTCGATGCTTATTAAACTTCTCTACTATAAATTACTGTCATGTAATATCGTTATAATGAACGAGTAAATAAATTTTGGCCATCCGGTTACAACGGCCTGTGGTACTTTGCAGAACACTGCGGATAGTGGGAAAAATGCAACGAAACGAGAATAAGATCTAAACTATAATGGTATATGGAAATGGTAATGCATATGTATGAAGTTACATTTTCAGTTGCTATATCTTTCTGTCTACGACTCTTGTTTGCTATTCGCAGCTCGAATATCTTTATTTCAATATTTTGTTTTAACGTAATAAACATTAAATAGAATACCTATAAATTTCTTCGATTAATTAATTTATATTTAATAATATCAATTACAACATATAAACTATACTTAATATTTTTTAATTTTATGTAAATGAAAATATAAGTTCAATTATACATATATATTACCCTATATTAACAATCAATTAAATTGGAAAGAATTTAGTTAATAAACACAACAGCATAATATATAAATTATACGTTAATCGGCCAGCGTCAATCAGAGTTGCATCAATTTTGCGCAAGCATAATACTATCATTACAACTAAGAAATGAGGAATCAAGCTTTTTCCTCATAGGCACCGTACGGATGAGAAGCTATTAAAATAAGAGGTCATAGGAGAGTTGCTCATTAGCTAAGGTAAGAAATAAAATATTTGGAGGCTAATACATTTAATACAAGGTATGGAAGTGAACTGAGTATTCTATTTTTCGTACGTTTAAGCCTTAGGCATTTCTCCAATTTTAACGGAAAATAAGCATTTAGCACCACTGGATTTCATTATGAATTCAATGAGATAGCGTAGTTGCATATATAAAAATTACATTACCCGTGACAGATACGTCTATTCTGCTATATTAGTGAAGACAATTTTGTGATATTATGTAATGGTAATTAAACGAAAAAGTCCGCGACAGTTAAAAATAATTTGCAATTCATATAACTGCAGGAATTGAGGCCCGTACTTTTCATGTAAATTTTAGCGAATATAATTCAATTATTCAATATATATTACGATATATTTTGTTTTTATCGTAGCAATCGTTCTCTTATCAGGACGTTTGGCCGATCGACAAATCCAACAGCCAATTGGCGTTATCATTATACGAAACTAACGGGTGGAATGTTTTGTAAAATGATTAGCATTATCGATCCGTTTAATACGACAGACGAAAGCAAGAACGTTTAAAAAAAGAAAGATACAAAATTGGAAAACTCGCGGTATCGAAGTGTGGAAGTTCGGGTATCAGAAATTGAACGTGGGGCCGTGTATAATTAGCCGCAATTTGATTAGTCTAGGTTACTACTTGATAGACCAGTTTGTATATCTAATTATGATACGTTATTACTCATACTCATTGTGAATAATACAGCAATTATAAATTATCATAATAAAGTGTATGTTTATATACATATACCCACGTGTGTTTGATTTATGTGCTGGTATCCGACAATATTGGCGATTCCAGACTATACCTATACCTAATCAATTATCCAGTTTTCCCCCGTTTAATTATGGTCGTCCGGCCAAAATTGCGGTCTCGTCGACCAAGCTACGGCAAATTTACAGATCGCCCTTCCTCCCACGGCAAGAATAGGTCGACAAACTTTAGCCGGAACTAACATGATAGCGCGGCCATAATTTTCATTAAGTGCGTTAATGTGTATTTGTTATTGCAATCGCAATAATGTATCGCAATTACGGTTGTACGTTTACCGAAAAGATCATTTATTTAGTATCGTTAACGCGGTGTATTCGCTTAAATTGAGAGAATCATATAAAATTGCATTCATTTCTACGCCGTGTAAATATTTCAATTTAAACGAATTGCGTTCGACATGTATCATTTGAATAAATTTTTTGTTTTAGTAATAAATTTACGCACACAGACACTCTCCCCTGTACCAGCGAAACGGCCGAAATAAATAATCGTACGCGATCCTTTTCATTTTGTGGACGAATAATACATGCACGCGCATAGCCGGCACACACCTGAGCAAATCTACCAAGCCGCGCGCAGGTGGTTTTGAAGAGTCGCTGGCATTATGTTCGGCTCACAATGAGCGCGTACTAACACTTACACTCTATAGTCGGCAACGCCTGGAAATAATGGAGCCCGCCGCAATGCAGAATTTCGGTGCCCCGGTAAGTATCGTGTAATTTTAACGGTAATTGCCGGCGGTTTAAGCGCGCCACAATTGAAATAACTCTTATGCCGCCACTATCATAGAATGTCGACATAAGGATTGTGCAAGTAAAAATAAAAATTTTGAATTTTGCACCATTACATCGTTAGGCTATTTTTATCTTATCTGCGCTTTGTCATTTAACCGAAAAACGTTATTTACATAGTAACAACTTTGAACTATCAAGACGATTTTCTTACGTCGTGAAACTTTCTTACGCGACCTCGGTCTCGGGGATTTTCTAAAAAGGGTTGCATGCCGTATTTCAGTCACGTAGAACTAGTAAATTGCTTCTCGCTACGATCTTTGAACTTGTGCAAAATTCTTCTTTTATCATAACGTTCTTTCGTACCATTAAAAGCGCTAGAGAAGCAGGCACCGATTCTATGGTCAGCGACAGCCATTCCTTTTCTATAAGCTTAAGTTCACTCGATTGACTTTTACGGCTCTATATCTATGTTTCCGTAACAAGAAAGCGAAAGCATTTATAGATGCATTTGGCGTGCTCCGAGTCGTGCGGTTTGATTTACATTGTGCGCGAAAGTCGGCTATCACGTTTTGGATAGGCGGATTTGTCGATAATGGCAGATGGATCTGCATGATCCGGGAACCAACGTGGGAATACGAATCCGGACATTATCCTGGCGCATCGTGACGGTTCGCTAACATAGAACGGATGCATGTACGTCCCGCTGCATCGAGTGCAGCTACGTGATCCGTATTCGCTCAACGTTCTCGAGATACGAAGGTCACGCCTTCCTCGTGCCTAATGACCCTTAACCTTTCCCCTGGGATCTTTTAAAACGTTGACGTGTGACACCTAACGGTATGCATATGCGACCGACAGCTAACATCGTGAGATCCGACTTGCGTATTATTATGAAAGACAATAGCCGTCGGCTGAGTATAGAGGAATGGCGTTCCAATGTCGGATATTATAATCTCAATTCATCCCCCTGTATACGCGCCGACCATTAACGTCATCGATACGCCGAGATCACCGACGAACCTGATTAAATCATTTTCCATGTACGCTCGCATTATTTACGCGCGGGCTCGCGCAAAATCCTTGACCAACTATGCCGCGTCGATCTATTATCTTCGTGTAAAGCGGATTTACGTACGAATACAATCGGTCGGTTAAATTAACGACCCCCGTACCTTCCATCCCGCCGCATGCATAGCCATGATGCATCGTCGTTACGATAAAACTCTCCTGGGAGGCGTGCACGAGCGCCCGGGATAAAGCGGCGCGATATTAAATCGCGACCCGCGTCCGGGCGCTTATTTTTATCTATCCCCGTGAAATCCCCGTCCTCTATGGATCGCGACGTATTAGATTCACATAGGGACAAGTTGCCTATGTTGGAGCGAGAAGAGAAATCAGTGGCGTGAGAAAAACGTGGATGCCGACACACATGTGTACTTCGCGCCCGCGTGCTAAGTTATTTCTTTTTTTTTTTTTTTTTTTATTATCGTAACAGCTCTACGTGTATCGAATACGCACGTTATTTGTCGGCCACTATGCTCCTCGAGGATTTTTATTCGCTCGATACCGTTTTATCCCTATTGCCGTGGCGGTAAGATGGACGAGAGGGTGACCAAGCCGAACGACGGCGCTTTCCTTTCTGTCGCGATGAACGTCGCATGATAGCGTGTTGAAAAGTATACGACAGGAATTTTCAATGGCATGAGTGAATGCGAATGGACCGCGTATTCCAAAGAATGAAAAGATTCGCTCGAAACTCGAAACCGTCTTATAAATCGATATTGATGCAACGCCCGAAATATTTCTACATGTCGCCACGTGCGTAAATATATTCAATAAAATAATATGCAATTGTAATTGCGGGGTAAAATTTATTATTTTGTTACGCGGCTCCCCTAACGAAATTTACGATATGCAAATCTATTTCCGATATTAATGTCGAATGTACGCCGCCGCGCTATAAATAAAATGTTTTAGGCAGTTGTAACGGCAGTTTCGTAAACGACCGATTCATTGCTTTATTCTTCCGTTCGGATCAGCAGATTTATTTAAAAAAATCATGCGACTTCGACATATAATTTTTTGTAGAATTCCGCGTGGGAGTCAAATAATCGTTGGAACTGCAACGCGAAACTCTGATTAAATCACCAACAATATTTTCGTTATACGCGTATTCAGTTTTAGTTTGTACGCGTCGTATCAAAAAGTCGATTTGGAAAACGAAACTCTATTTTGGCGGATACGACGAGAATTCGCCTCGCTCGAGAAAAGAACGTTTTATATTCTACCTACGCGTGTATCTGTGCACCGACTGCAGGCGAGGAGAAGCTGTAGGATTTCAATTTTGCCGAAAAGCAAATATTGTTGCTCGGTCACCCGAGTCGAAGATCCTCACCCTCTCTCCTTTCTCTCCTCTTCGCAGCGCTTATTGCGCGTTACGTAAAGTCAAACGTATACGGAACGAAATGGTCAAGGATGAACCGAGGCACGTCAGACGGTTGTATCTCTCCCTGGTTTCTCGCCAGAAGGCTGTCACGTCTTCGCGTAATTAAACTTCCGGGTCCGTCAGAGCTACCTGAGACCCATCCAAACACCGTCTGGGAGCCTGCAGCAACTGATGCCTTTACACGCCAGATTCAAAGCGCATGTCACGGCGAGGAGAGGAAAGGAGGATATTTTGTGCAGCTTTTAATTTCGCTGTCTCACGGATCTCTCACTGTCGTCGTTGGCCGTCTTAGCACTTGCACGCGCTACGGAAAGTAACCCGATTTTCCTTTGTTTCGCGTTAATTATTAAATGAGCTGAATAATTTTACGAGATATTACAAAGTTCTTTAATCAAATTCCACCGTGCGCTCCGACCATTGTTATAATTTCGAAGGTTTTTGTTATCTTGACACACGAGGTTTTACGTACTTAGATTAATTAAGCGTTAAATTATTTAATGAGATCTTGGGCGAATAGTTGATAATTTCTTCTCATTACTTAGTAAAATATTGACGTACGTAGCGAAAAATGTTAACTTAAGAATATCCAAATGAGCAATTTGATAAATCTGATTTCGTGATATGTATAACTTAAATTTCTGAGATTTTTATGGAAATATGTCTAGATAGTAGGGATTAAAGTCGGAAAAATGACAGAAAAATCATGGTATATACGCATTATATCGGATGAATTAATGTGGAAACACGAGAAAAAGAGTCGCTGCAATTGCAGAGGAGTCGGACAGGAAAATGCCAGTACGCTAATGAGCCGTTAATGGTAAATAAATGGACCAGCAAGCTCGCCTGCATTGCACCAGCCCATGGGACGTGACGTCAGCTCTACGTCACCGTTGATTAATGAGCGAGCTTTGTTCCTGCCGAGGTCAATTACATCCAACTCATCCCCAGCGCTACCCTTTCCACTGCAAATTCACGATTGCAGACTGCGCCTTTTGATCTAAATTTCTTTCGTATGACAGAAATATATGCGTTGACTGGAAGGGAGGGGGGAAATATATATCATATAGAAGATATATTTTAAAAAGTGAGAAATAAAAGGCTCGTGAATTTTTTCATACGTGAAATACATAAAAATAATTTAACAAGGGAATTCGCTTATGTATATATAGAGTTACAATTATTTCAATAGACTGCCCTGTTTTGCGACGTGTCGCAAGTATAATATATCAGCGCGTTTGTATGTGCGTGACTGCGTAATTTGTTGACCAGTTCAAAGATTGAAAGACTGAAAAGTTTATCGCTACGCGAAAGCCCTTGAAGGCTCGATCACTGGGTTAGCAGATAAAAGTTTTACGTGAAAACTCGCGGACATGGCGAAACGGAGTGTATTCGCCCATCGATCTTAGACTTTCGAACAAGCCCGCGGTCGGATCGAGAAAAATGAGTCTTTGTGAGTGCACGTGCAACGGTGCTGTTTGCGGTTAAGAATGGCGGAAGGAGCGAGAAACGAGAAAGGAAGAGAAAAGTTGCCGCGTTAGGTAGCCATGGCAGCGGATGAGATTGCAAAAGCGTTCCATCGGGGTGTAAATCGATCGATGTAAGTTCCAGCCGGTTCGCTCTTCGGCTCAACGAGAGTCATATTCTTGGAACAAATTATCGATTTCAGACAATATAGCGAACGCAGCAAGAAACATGATTATCGCGCGCAAGATGATTACGATATTGTAATTAAATTACGTCGAATTGTTGACGGAACTAATATGTATTCATAAAGGTATTCATTGCGAGGTCAGTGTTTTTTCAATATGCGCAAACTGGACGGGGTTCAGCAAAATGAACTGTACTTCACCGGCATACTAATTTCCATAATGCATACTGAAATTTCGCGGTACTGCCTTTGTACTGACATACCCTTCATGATCGTATTTATATATTATGCGAAACCATGTGAATTGACTTCCAAGCTTCACACATCTCTGTAAATTTTTGTCCCGAAACTGCACAATATTCTTTTTTATCCTGTAAAACAGAACTCGGCATTTTATATTTAAAAGCATCGTAAGATAATTGTCTTTTGAATCTTTTCACAGAAGAATTAAAATTATTTTAATGTTATACTGAGTTATATAAAAAATAAAACACAAGAAATATTTTGATAAAATGACCTATGTATATATTAAATTGTAATATATTGCCTTCGATGCAACGATTTAATATCTTTACTGTGAGCTGTCGGGATAAAAATTTGAAGAGATGTATGCAGCTTGGAAATTGTATCCCAAAATTTTAAATTATATATAAAGTTTGGCGTTTTAAATATAATTCTTGTTCCTGAATTGTTAAAATTCTATTCCAATTTTATCAATTTAATATAATAATACAATAGGCCGATGATTACAAATAATACAATTAAAGTAACGTAGATTAATGCACAATGTTTTAAATAATATTTGAATAATATCATCCAGTTATATAATATTTAAAATATATTTGACCAATATTCATCCCCCTATTTTTTTTATACAGATGGATTGTTATATTTCGCAAAAATACACAAAGCAACTGAGAAATACATAAATTTATTCAAGAAAAGAGAAGTATGGTAAATTATTTAATTTCTTCAAGAAATAAGATAAGAATGAGATAAGCGTAAAAACGCAAAGCATATCAAGTGCAGGCTTACATGAGAATAAAAATTTCATTTTATCAATTTTATTTTATCATTAATATAAATTAATGCACAATGTGTATTTAAACAATATCCATCCAATGAAATAATATTTAAAATATATTTGATGAACAATATTCATCCCTATCTTTTTATATACATATAAAGATGGATTGCTCTGTATATTTCGCAAATATACAGAGCTACCGAGAGATACATAAATTTATTCAAGAAAAGAAATATATTGTAGTAAATAATTCAGCTTTTCAAAAAATACGACTGTAAAAAAGCATATCGAGCGTAGAATCTACATTGCACGAGAATAAAAATTTTATTTTACCATCTAATTTGTGGAGACGCGTAAATACGATCGTTAATAGTTCATCAAAGCCTTATCACTAGGAAGCGGTGACCAATCATTGTAAATAAATGAACAGTTAGAATTAACCGTAAACAAATGGCTTCACTCACCGCGGTCGATATGCCATCGCTGCTTCCATGTGTCAGTTGCCATTGCAGATCTCACATACAAGCGCGAATCGGTCCAGAAAACATGATCACGATCGCGGGTACTAATTGTTATCGGATCCGACAATCACCATGCATCACCGCCGTTGGCAATTCGGCACTCGCGTCTCGGTTTACCGGCTCGATTTTTCGCGCGGATTCGGATTACACGCGTAACGCGCGTTACACGTAAAACAGTCGAGCTTCAGGAAAATCATTCACTTGTTACCTGCATCTTCAATCATAGTGTCTTTAGTTCGATCGCGAAACTAGCCGCCGGAGCAATGAAATTTCCTTTTCGTTTTGCAGCTCAGACGACGCGAGCGGAAACTTCGCGACGGTTTAATTACCGTATATATAAATATATACACCACCGCGAGATAGATAAACCGTGATAGAAGCACGACTGTCTCTTGATTACCGCTCGAAATGGCCCCGATCTAACGTTCAAATGCGCTGAAAAATTCTCAGTGGCTCGAGACCGCGGCGGTGACGTGTTTCCACCAATCAGGGGGCAGCTTGCGAATCGTACTTCAGGCCGTCAGGCGTACGTGATAGTCGTTCGCGTGAATTCGCGTCCGCGTCGCGTCGTCGCGACTCGCGATTTGTTTCGGTATACCGCGATACCGGGTAGTCGGGTACGCTATTATTCTCGCGCGTTTCTAAACAATCGTAATCTTCTAAACGATCTGCGAGTGTTCGAGATCTATGTGTCGTCGCGGGACGCGAGTGTCTTTGCGCGGGTCCGAAATCCTCGGCTCGGAAACGCGCAGGTTATCCGACGGGCCGACGCGACGGGGTGTTTCGCGAGTATCGATCCAATTAAGCGCGTTTCTCGACGATCTGCGAGTGTTCGAGATCATGGGCCGGTATATCACAGTCTCCGATTAACGTGATCCTCCGATTAAACTCACTCTTCGTCTCTTTCTAGGGGGACAGTTAATAGAAAGAAATGCAGAGTGAGTTTAATCGGAGGATCACGTTAATCGGAAACTGTGATACCGGCCTTATGTGCCGTCGCGGGGCGCGAGTGTCTTCGCGCGGGCCTGAAATCCTCGGCTCGGAAACGCGCAGGTTATCCGACAGGCCAACGCGACGGGGTGTTGGGGTGTTTCGCGAGTATCGATCCAAGTGCCCGTTTATCGCCGAATGGAATCGTCCGGAATTAATCCGACTTCGGGAGATCTCCGTGTCAAAACGAGATGTTTAGAGTAGCGTATATTTCTGATCGAGTCGCGTGTGAGATTGTGTGCGAGTGACTGCGACGACGGTGCAACAAGCGAAACATCATCGATTCATCGACGAGTGAGTAAATTTATTTATTATATTCGCGGAATTTTAATTGGTACGTGGCGTCATCATGACGATCGCGCGTTCGCGAACGCTTTTGCCGGTGCACATCCGTGAAAACTGAATAATAATAAATAATTGCTATCGTGTCAAGTGTAACTGCTGTTGCAGAGAATTCGTTCTTCTTCTATTAAGTATTTTAATAGACCGGAACCGTACCAATATTTTCGTCCGGTCCGGGTCCTTGATTTTTATTGTAAAAGTGTTACTTTTTTAATAATTTGTAACGGAGGCAAAATTCTCTTAAAATTTTTTTCACTACTGTAATTAATTTTTATATGCATATTTAATAACTGTCTGAAATTTAATATATTTTTATATTTTTTGCAGAGCGACGGCGACACCGATTCGAGCGTTGCAACCGTCTTCTGCAGTGTCGGTGAGTTTTATTTAAAAAGTGACGGAATTTCTTTATTTTTGTCTTTCGATATGACCAAAGTTTCGTTACGAAACTTTGGTCATTAAAAACACTGATATGTCTGTTTAACTCGAAGTTATATATATATATTTTTATTATTTTCTTTTTATTCTTCCTGACTGCAAGATATAATCTAGACTCAAGACGTAAGCTCCTCTTATCTCAAGCACGCAGTGTACGGAGCCGCTGAAAATTCGATAGAACAAACTCGCTATACAACTCTTTGGTAGTGAAGAATAGATCTTGGACAAGTTTATCGTAGTGCGTACTCGTAGTAAGCATGGCAGCCGCATTGATGTGACGGAATTTCTTGATTTTTCTCTTTTGATATGATATGTTTCGGCTCCGATTTCGGTTTTCTAGCTAACAAAAGTATTGCGCAAATTACAGTTTTTTTCCGGTTCCGGTTCATTAAAATTTTCTTTAACTTTTTATTAAATTAAATTGTTTACATACGCATACTGCGCGTGTGGATATGTACTTGTCAAAATTCTCTAGCGATTCATCTCTCTCGAATATTATACAGCAGCCAGACAAATCCGCGGGTGTTAGGCTCTCAGGTAAACGAGACTTCGATATCGCAACTGCCGTTTACATAAAAAAAAGGAAAGAGAAGTTTCCTACTATTTTTTTTTAATATTTATCCCGCGAAAGACGGTTCTCTGCCGATCTTCTAGCCAGTTTCTGATCTCGTGTATGTACTCCGACAGCAGTGAGTCTCGAGAGAAAATCTGTCGTGCGAATTTCACGCTTCCTGCTTGGGTCGTCGTTTCGACGTTCCCACGGCGATTTCGCGTTACGAAACTTTGATGGCTGCCATGCCTACTACGAGTACGCACTACGATAACTTGTCCAATATCCATTCTTCACTACGAAAGAGTTGTATAGCGAGTTTGTTCTATCGAATTTTCAGCGGCTTCGTACACTGCGTGCTTGAGGTAAGAGGAGCTTACCGAAACTAGATTACGTCTTGCAGTCAGAAGAATAAAAAAAAAATAATAAAAAAAATATATAAATAAAACTTCGAGTTAAACAGACATATCAGTTTTTTCAATTATTTCCTGCATATACTTTTGATTGGGACGGTACCTCCAGAACATCCTTAACAAGAGTTTAAGTCGAGACATGAAATATTCATTTATCGATTTATTTAGGATACGTATAACTTTTATAAACAAGGACCCGGACCGGACGAAAATATCGGTTTGGTTCCGGTTTCGGTCCATTAAAATACTTAATATATTTAATATATTTTTATATTTTTTGCAGAGCGGTGGCGACACCGATTCGAGCGTTGCAACCGTCTTCTTCTGCAGTGTCGGTGAGTTTTATTTAAAAAGTGACGATTTCTTGATTTTTATCTTTTGATTCTTTGTCTTTCGATATAATATGTTTCGGTTCCGGTCCGGTCATAGGTCCCTGGTGTATCCTCGTTTATGTACAAACTCTTGACCATCGCCCCTTCCTCCTTTTCGGCATCGATACTTTATTAAATCCAGTGCGATGTTTGCGATTACGTGAACGTTCCGGGAACGATTTCCATTGTAAAACGCGATAATCGTCGTGCACTCGCGTGTGTCGGCAAATTCATTATTAATTCCCATCTCGACGCCATGTTATATTCCATGCGATAAACGAATCGTGTTGCCCTCGCGCGTTGTAACGCGCGCGTCGGCGCCGGATAATCTGCCCGCGGACCGCGAGCTCGTTCTCGCATTTTCGAAAATCGTTACGTTTCATGCAAATTCCGGCGTGCGATTTTCGTGCTCGGGTCGCGCCGGGGCAAACAAGCCGTCGGCAAGAGAGAGGTGTGGATATAATCCGCGCGACAGGAACTCGTGGATTACTCGTTATTAATTTTAATAGAATTTCCGTGCGCGCAATCGTAACGAGCTTGTCCATGGCCGACATAAATCGCGCTCGCGTTTCCGACCCTCGGTTATATTATCACCGCTATCGCGTCGCTCGCCGCGTTTATGATGATAAGCATGTCACGCACTGTTCCGTTGTGCAAACCGTGGCAACGACGATTCGATTAGCCGGCACGATAGCCTACCTTTTCGATAATTTATAAGGGCGCACGCGAACATCCCTCTGGTAGGACTGCGGGCGCCACCGCCACCGCCCCCACGGCGTGGTGATCCATCAAATTTGCAAGACCTTCGCTATGTACGCTTGTATCTCCGCGGCAGGTGCGCTCGAAAAGCCTGTGCGAACTTAATCGATCGATTCTAACTGCTAACTCTGCAATCGGTCGCGCGCAAACGGAATATCGCATGGAATATTAAAATACATTCGGCATCGGTGGAGTCACCTGCCTGGATGGCATATTCCTACCTCACGGCGTATTAATGTTTTATAAACTTATTTTATAAAGAGCAAATTCGTTTTGCAAACTTCGCTATATTCTTCCTTGAGGAATAAACCTTATCAGATTCTCAATTGATTTTTTGGCACTGGAAATTTAATATTCAATCATTATTTGTATTAACTTTTTCAATCTTTTATAAGGTAGAAGGTCCAAAATTCGTCCCCTTAAATTTCTTGGTTCCGTCGCTAAAAACGCTATCGGCGCCAGCATGTGTGTATAGATGAAGACAAACAGCTACTTGCAAAAGTTGAGTGATCTCTAGGGAGCTTCCGTACTCGTTTTACGAAGATTTTTCGTTTTCTTGGTAACGTGAGTTCGTGCAATGTCGTTATCAATAGTTTTTTTACGCCTAATGTAAGCACTGTTTTTATATTTTCTGCATGTCATTGGCTTAGATACGTTGTCTCAATAGAAAGATGTGTGAGTTGTGTGCCGTCAGGTTAACTTGTTGAGAAGATAGGAACCGCGATGTTAGTTTGAGGGTTTTTCCTAATTTCGTCCCCCTTCATGTTCTTAAATTTGTCCCCTGGATGAGTGAAATTTATTTGTGATACTTGCTTGGAAGGCTAAATGCTCATTTTACAAAATAATAACAAGGTTATTAATAACTGATAAGGTTATTAAGGTTTTGTTTTTTCAAGTAAAGTTATATTTTTTCTGAGTTTTGCTAAAAATTCACGTTTTTAATTTTCTATAAGTATACACTTTTGTAATGACTTTTAGTAAATAATATGAATAAAGTTAAAAATTAAAAAAAATCGTAATTACTTCATTTTATTAAATTCAGTATAGGGACGAAATTGGGAACACTTTCTTTGGTTTCGCCGAAAGTAGACACTTTTAAAATTAATTTTTTTGGGTACTAACAATTATATACTAACAATTGATTATACAGGCAATTTGGCTTGGTTTCTAGATAAAGAGGGATATTTAGCGAAGGTAATGTCAAATTTTTGAGCTCTTACATTATTTAATATACGGTCTCCAGGTACGAAGAAGTGGCTAGGGGACGAAATTTAGGCTCCCTACCTTACTAAATCAAATTTTTGATTTTTTGCACACTTAATTTAATTAAATTTAAAAGTTTAATTAAATTTCTGTTAATGGAATTTTGTTTAAGATTAACTCGATTGACTCTTCTTTGAGGAACATTTGATTTTAATTTTACCAAAAAATTCGATGTTGATAAAAATGCAATAATACAATAGTCTAAAAGCATCGCGTACATTAATTTCTGGTATCTTTTATCATTGTCGAAGTTAGGGACAGAGGGAAATTATTGCGTGCTTGCTTCGGTCACTTGATGGCAACGGCTAAAACGTGCCATGGAAATAAACGATATAGCGTCCCGAACGTAGCTTCTGAATCAGTACATCCTTAGAATCCGACGTTTCCCGACGAGAAGGGAAACGTTACGGCCGTTACCGATGACGGCTACTGCCTGCGAAGGTTTGGTCTCGACGACAGCGTTTTCTATATAGAATAGGCTGTGTGGAACCAATGGATGCGGAGAGAGATATGTATTATGCATGTGGCTGGTTGATCCGTGACCCTTGCCTTCTCGCAGCCCTTCTTTTATCCTTACTTGCTCGCTCCTAGAGTGGCTTCGTCGTATAAGCGACTACTATTTTTTTTTCGGTGAGCTACCTAAATATTTAAAGGCTTTTATCGTACATTGGCGAGGCACACCAATATACGCGCTCGTCGATCGTATATACTTACTTAGGTGACAAGGTAGCTTAGACTGGCAGGATAGTAGAAATCGTGAAGAGAATTTTTCGCGGGTCATACGCATGCGCAGTTTAACGAAGTTCCGCGCGCTAATCGGCGAATGAATATGGATGGAGCATGCATTAATTCGTCATTTTTCAACCCGCCGTCTCGCGAATGTCTCTCACTATCTGCGTTTCATGACGCTTACCCGTCAACAATCTCCGGGCTGCGTGCGAGAATTCGTTCGCGTCGCTTTCCCTTTAATCATTATCAACGATTTCGTATTCATTACTCGTACCTACTGATCGAGTTGAAGAGAATCCCCCCTTCCTCCCTTCCTTGTTATCCGAATGGGTCTCATCGCCGAAGGCCGTAATGATTCGACTCTAACTTTGATGCAATTGCGTAATCCGCAGAGTCAGGGATATATCGTACACGGAATAAATTTTCAACGGAGGATCTTGAGCTTGGGATGATTACCGCCGGATACAGAATGTAAATGCTACTCGTGCCGCATGAGAGCTGAGGATCCCTCGAGTTACTTTATATCCACTTAAATATGCGTAGTCAGAGAACGGCCAAGCTGTCTAAATTAGATTGCGGGTAGATCCTTTTTATAATATATTATAAATCTTTTGAATCGATAACGAAGAGACTTTCTATTAATAAAAATGTTCGTATTACATAAATATACATATAAAATTATACGCAAGGGTTTTTGCAAAATTAATACAGTTGATAATATTATTGTAGTGTAGGGTGTAAGAGTTGCAAAAGCTGCGGGGAGTTTTTAAAGAAACGTTTTGCAAACTTTCATTTTGTTGCGGCTAAAGAGAATACCGTGACGCGTTTCTGCCCTCTTAGCGAAGGCCAACGGAGAATGAGACTTGTTATTTAACCCGAAGTCTAAATAATGCAAAGTTTTAATGACCTCGCGATTCTCACCAATGGACCTCTTACCTTGTGTGCGGCCCGCCATTATATAGCCGTTCCTTAGTAATTCGCACAAACGCAGATTCTGCCTTTAGTTCCCTAAGGATACCTTGTGCTAATTTGGTCAATCTAATATAATTTTCGTAAAGCCATTGATAATAATTTTAATAATAATTGTATCATAATCTGTTTGTTTGATAAATGATAATGCAATACAATTTTCACTACTTTAACTGACTGACCGAGAATAGTTGAAAACATTTCATAATTATATTGTGATAAACCAGATTTCTATCGTTACAGCAGTGCATATCCCTTTTCAATTTCCCGTTTCCCTATCGTCAATATTGAAAATAATCTGGGGCATTATACATTATTTTGCTTTCAGTCTGCCCGTCTTCGGACTCGTTACTTTATATTTCCGCATATCTTACTGATAAAAACTGTACTTTTTCAACATCTTCGAATATATTATTCAGAAAATAATCTTGTAATAGGTATATAGGTTCATATCCTCGCTCGCAAAAGATACGCGATAACGGGGACACGCGGTCGGATGGGGGTGGAATGTCGCGCTGTGTGGAATCTGAACCGCGATATTGCACATCGCAATGCTGCGGATGTCGGGTTGTGGATCGATTTTCGTTACGGCCCGGTACCCTGCTGCGCCTTCTACATAGGAACTCGGAATATTCGTGAGTGTCTCGTCACCTCAGACGATTCTCGTGTCATGTCGCGAATATTACTGAGATGTACTACTGATTCACGGATTGTTCATCTCTCAGCAGGTCATATATTTCAAAAATTGGTATATATTTTGTGTATTTTTTGTGCAAAAAAGAAATTTGCATAAATTGATTCACGTATATTTTGTTAACAGGAGCAAATGCATTTATCACTCGTTTTTATATATTTATGTATTGCATTTGCAAGATTGATTGTATTATCTATTGATTTTGTTTTTATTACATAGACAATTGTATTTACAAATTAAATTTGAGGTTTTTTTACATTGCTCTTTTTTTAAAGGCCAAACTTAGTTAATATTATTAAAACATTTTTATTTCATAAAACTTGTCTTGTCATTTGAAAAAGATTAAGTTTTGTGTTCGTCATCATGTTGCGAATTTCCTTTGCACTTTGACGAAAACTTTCACGGATATTTATATTTTTATTCAGACGCCATATAATCTCAGAGAGTAATTATAAAAGATTATAAGTTTGCGAAACAGCCGCGATAGCAAAAAGGACAGAGTGGGAGCGGGGGGTATTATTTCGCTCGCTATACTACGTCCTTCCAGATCCCTGACCATAAAAAACTAATTTATTCTCAAGGAAAGAGGGGTAAGGCCAGGACGGACGAGAAAGGGCACCGGCATGGCCAGCCTCGTGTTCTCAATGGCCCTTTCGTAGGCTGCGCCGTTTCGTACTGCAGCCGAGTACGTAGGTATATCATTTTAAAGACGTGCCGCGAAATAAGTTTCTAAGTAGTCTGCCGAGAGTTTCGTCAGGACTGCGTTCCCGTCTAAGTAGTTACCAAGTAGTTTGTGCTGCCGGAGTCAAGCCCTTCCCGATATATTATGCAGGTGCGGGGATACTCCTTTTCTTCGCGATCTCTCTCGCACCGCCTCGATTTCACCCCGCGTTTCTCTTCTTTCTCCCCTTGTTCTCCTACCACCCGTCCGGATACTACCTGCTCTCGGCGCGTTCTTATTCCCGTATCTTCCTGCCTCGTCTTACGCGCTTGTTTCTTCTTTCTTGCCGTAGTAACTATAAACTTTATCAGCGAACTTTGACCGCGAACGCTTGTAACGAGGTGTTAGTACCGAGATATCGTGTAGGAAAACCCTAAAAAAAAAGCGCTATAGAAACTTTTGAAGCGGAACGAATAAAATCCTCATGATTCGCTTGTTTGCGATATAAGTTATTACTCTATTAGAAAAATTACATCCCGAGGCGACATAGACTTCCTTAGCAAAATAACTGGAAGATGCTGCGTTTCAAAATTTATTTACTGCTTACGATGATGTTTCAAGCGGGTAAGAAAAAGGGAACGAAAGCTTACCGAGAATGACATAAGTGAAAGACAGTTGAAAGATAAATAGGACCTTTCCGTTCGGCAATGGTATCTTGGCGGTCAGCCATCTGGCAGTGTTACACTTTTATTTTCGACGTGAAAGTTTAAATGGTGGGTTTGCCGTTGCTATACTGCTGTTTCTTCCGAGATTGACGCCGCTGCTGTGCTTAAAAGCACGCAGCAGGGAGTAAAAGTATACCTATTTTCCACGGTAGCACTCCTGCTGCCAGCCAATCGTAAGTCACAAATTGCTGACTTCCATCATGAGTTCCACGTGATTTATCACGGAAGTAGCGGCAAAAGGTTCTGACCGTAATAAGTGAATTTTTATTATTCAGAGAAATAAACGAATAAGTGCCCGTAAGCATTTTTTTTATTCATACACAAGAAACAAACTCTTTTTTCGGTAATTTATTTCTGGATGATTGAAGATTGCCGATATGAAAAAAATTTCATCGATATAAATTGAATTGAATAGTACCGTTGCAATTTTTTTCATTTTATTATAGATATCGGAGGAAAAAAGATAATTGAATTGACCTGATTTCCGTTGTATATATCGAACAAGTGTGCAAACGTTGATCCACAAACGATGTTTCCTTTCACTTCGCCATTCGTTGTGTTTCTTCGCAAACAGAAATCACTCATGGAAATGCGCTGTTTTTGTTTTCCCATATTTACTGCGATCCGCGAATTAATTAGGTGTACACTAGAGAGGCCGGTCGAAGCAATGTTTACGAGAACGCGCGACAGTCGCTCGCTTGGAACAACTACCAAATGAACCAATCGAACCATCGCCGAATATTCGTTTCGTTATTCTTTGAATTTCGCTATTCGTCGGCATAGCGGCTAAAATCTACGAGCATAACGGGAAAACGCGAGAATGAATTCCGTCTGAGCGTCGCCACTACCGGCACTACCGCCGCCGAAGAATTTACCTCGAAGGAATTCAAATATATACTAAGCGCCTCCATTCGGTACAGCCCTTTCCTCGCACCACCCACAATCTAACAACCTTGGCACAGCATGAAGCTCCATTTACTTCCGTTCTACCTCCTACCGTTGCAGACGAACCACAGTACGTCCGCAGAATCCCGTACTGTGGAACATTGCCGGCTCGATTTGCCATGTAAACGATAAATTAGTAAGAACGCTCGATCTCGTGCTCATTTATGCATTCCAAGAATCACTCCGCAAAACATCTTTATTTCTTCTTTTTTCTTTGTTTAATTAATTAGAAAAATTAGTTATCATTAATGATATACAATAGTAAAATGCGTGGTGTATAACTGTGAAATAATAGGAAGCCATTATAAAAAGTGAGGGTAAAATTAATAAATTGCTCAAATTTCCATAAATTTTTAAAATTTGCATCTGTACGTGATAATTACAAGCAAGATTTTATAAATTCATATATCATTTACATTAATAAATTTTTGAATATTTTTTTTACATATAAAAACGCGCATAGTCCGTGTTTACTTAATGTTTCACGCTATCAAAATTAAAAGATAAAATATGAATACATTTCTGACATGCACGCTCTCATACATATACGCCATACTTGCACTTGCACTAAATGTTGGTTGAGTTATTGTATCCGGCAGTAAGGAATATTCGCGTGCTTTGCATCAAGCTACCGAACTGCAAGCTGCGCTTTCATTTTGTGCAATTCCGTTTGCATATATAGACACGATTCTTCGTAACTACGCCATGTTACGCTGAATTTACGATCTTTGCGGTAAACGTTACTGGTAAGTTTTGTCAAGGGAATATGTATTTATGTACATATATTTAGGATTAGTCTTTTCGCCAAGAATTTTTGTAACGCGCGACGTAATATCGAAAATATATCTTTCAATATTTTTTAAACATTTTTTGGATTACACGAGATATCTAACATGAGTATATAGAACAGCGATGTCCCGCAAATGTTTTGATTTATATTTAATATAACGACATGTGGGAATATATCCGCATATACATATATATATATACTTCTAAAACTTTTCTTACAAAATTTTATTAGTATACGTATTGGGAAAATATAAATTCAGTGAGGACAAACATATACAACTCAGCAATTGCAAAGAATTGTATTTCTTGGAATACACTACGATCGTAGAAACTATCGAGAACTTTGAATCGTGTTGCGCAACTTCGAAATGTCTTCTACATATGTCTTTAAGTTCATATATCACGTACGATGCCATACGTGTGCGAAATCATACACTTCTGGAGGCATGCTCCTTCAAATATGACTTGCACGTTAAACAATGCGCGGTAATTCAGTGCACGTGTTACTCGTGTGGAAATCATGCATATTACCGTGCCTGTGTTAAATAACTTAACTAGACGTTACTTGGTTTGTTTCTAGGCTTGTTAGTTTAGATTATTATTAATTTTATGTGAATTTAATTATGAAATTACACATTTAAATTCCTTTGAAGTTATATAGATCTCAATTACAATCCCAGAATGCATTTAAAAAGTTTCAATATGAATACGCTATTATAATTATTTCTCCTCTCAAAAATGAAATGTAATGCGTGTCTGTCGAACATTTTGTTGTGTTAACAACATTGAAATCACTTTAACCAAGATGCTAAGCATAAGGATGTCAACGTCAATCTGGTAGACCCTTGCAATGCCCTGTGATAGCTAAGTTAATCTGTTCGAAGCTCTCCTCGCATACTAAACAGCCTCTTAGTGCGAACAAGATGTTTTACTGAAGTGCCTCTGCACAAGCTACTTAGGTATGTAACACTGCGTCCCAAGTTCGTGCACGTCTTTAACACCAAGCAGCCGGAAAGACTTACAAAATCGTCCTTTTTTACGTTTCGACATTTCCAGCATTATACTGTATAGCAATATAATTGTTAATGCTCTATAAATTACTTGGATCTCAACTTAGAATCATCATTTCATGATTATAACGTGTTTAGAAATGTTCTATATCAAAAGATGGTGTAAATATGTTTTATCAACTATCACGTTATCAATACTTAAATAATCAATATTATTCCATAATGTCTTTTCATTAAAAATAAAAAAAATATTACTAATTCTTTTAGTATAAAAAATGTATTTGCATTATCCCAAGCATTAGACTTTTGCATTAAGATAAACAACATTGAAAATTATAGTTGACAATGTGTTACAGTTGGCAAATTGCATACATTTGTTCCCAGTCAGATGCTTCTGATTTGCACCTAAATGATTCAGACTCTTTATAAATGGTATGTCACTTTTTTTGCACGTGACTTTCTCGGAAACGATTTATGGCAAATCGTCCCATATTGCAAACCATCAACATAGTAATCAGATAGTCAATGTTCCATTACAATCGTACATACAATTCTAGGAAGTCTATTTCGCATTGTCCAAGAATCTAGATCAATGCATACATTATTCATAGTCCACAATTGCGCTCCTACTAAATCGAAATTTTTCTCTTAAAACCTTTCTAGATGAGCATGTTTATCGAGAATCGAATAATTGTAACAGGTAGCTTAAAGTATTCACGCAGCGTGAATACTTTTCAGATTAAATATTGCTTTACACTTATTATTTTAACAAAGCTTGAAACATTTCTTTTTCTCGTTTTCGTTTATTTTGTTTATATTTTTTTCCGCGAAATATTTTAGGTATCTACGAGATAAATTTAAAATATGAAATACAAAATTATTAAACTGTTTTTCTAATAAATCTCACGCTACCACATTCTTATCGCATTGTAGGAAATCAGGGATCGACCGTAGCGAGGCAGCGCAATTAGTCGCGGAAGAACTTTTTTCTCTTTTCTTCGCGCAATGACGTTTAGATTAGAGTAAAATAAAACGTAATACAGTCGCGTGATTACGACCGTGGACGGCGCGCTGGCTCGATCACGCAATAGATGCGGTGCGCTAGATGACGGGTTTTTAATAGTTGGCGGGCTGTACCTGATTGATTATCGAGAATTTCGATCATTTGCATGACTCGGGCTGGAATAAATTGGCGATCGCTGTAGCCTGACTGACGTTGATCGATGGAATATTTTATTTCGGAACGAGAGCCGCGGATTATAATACCTATAGCCTTGTCGCACTTCCCCCTTCTCAACCCTTCTCCCGTCACTCTATTTCTCTCATGGTGCTGTCATCAGCCATGACGATTTTATTGGGACGAAATACGGGCTCACATAACGCTTCGACATATATGAGAACGTGTTTTGGATGAAAAACGGATTCCTGCATATGACGACGGTTCATGCAGGTTCTTTCGAAATTTAAGAGTCACGAATTAACGCGAAACTTGTATCAAGCGTGATAGCTGTAAAACTAAAATATTTATCTATTATCTTTGGCAACGAATTACCTACAAAATTACATTATCAAGTAAGTTTTATCTTAAAAATATCATTCCTAAAAATCGATCGCCAAGGCTCTGTTATAATTCTGTGTCATCGAATCTCTGAAAAAGCCGTTAACAACTGATGCAAACCAATTTCAATATACCTCGTGTTGCACAGCATCTATTACCTGGTCGAATAGACACTTTAACAAGAACTTTTGCCACTATGATCCATCACTATCAGTCTACCATACGTTATAGCAATAGCCATGGGACACGGACGCTTCTGTCCCCGGGCTTCCAGATTTCTCTATCAATCACAAGGTGAATCAATCACGGCACACCCTGCCTTCGTTAAGCGGAGGCCATTTTATTTTCTGCCTCCTTTGTTCTTTTATCGCTCCATCTCTAACTCGACAGGTACACGATAGATGCGACGCAACGTGCACACATCCATTTGATAATATAATCCGTACAGAATAGCTTCTAAAAGAGATGCTACGATATATGAATAAAACAGCCAATGAACGGTACAGAGACAAAAAAAGTCTTTGTTAAATGGCTACACAGGAGTTTTTGTCAAACGCGAAACAGCAGCTTTGAATAGATTAAATGGATATTTGCATTTCTCCCGCATATTGCTTCTTTCTAATTTTTTTACATGTAAGCGTATGTGGTTTTGCACATTCGGTTGCTTGCCCGCATTGATAGTGGAATGTGCAAATAATTTTAATTGTTGGCGTCACAAAAGCTTTTCCTTTTTTTTTATACTTCAAACAATTTTATTTTGTTTCGTATGATTATCTCTTTTTAATGAATTATTTATATAAATGTCAATGCATTAAGATCGCGAGGGGGTTGATGAATATTATGTTCAAAAGATTTTGCAGCTGCAGCAATGAGCGATTAACTTAAAGGTTTATGGCAATGAAATTTTCGTATGGCTTTGTAATTTTCTCGCTCCAGTCGCTCTTCGGGTTAAGTGATACATTTTTTGTGTGCTTTTTAAATATTTCGTTAATTAATAGACTGTCGGTGGATGTCGTTCTATAAAGAATTGTTCAGGGAAGCGACAATTTACTTAACAATTGCATTATCGAGTCAAGTGACACTTCTACTGGTTTAACCCACACAGACTTCTTTACTTTTAATCGATGATCTGCCAATTGTTGATCCACTTGACAAACACGTTTCCAAACAATTCTTATGCAAATCCTGTTTCGGTGTGCATGCAATGCAATTCTTTCCTCTTCATATTTAATAAATTTAAAGCGGGGAGCGCACACACTTCTGCACAACGCATAATACGTAAGCATAAGATAACTGATTGGTCTATTTCCTTATGCACGCATGTGTATGGACCAATCAATTTTCTTATGCTTACACATTATGCGTTGTGCAGAAGTGTGTGCTCCCCGCTTTATTCTGTGAATAACAGATGAAAACTCTCGCAGTATTGACGAAGAAAACTTACATCATTATATTAGTATAGTTTTACTTTTAAAATGTTCTTTCTATAATTGTATATCCGACATTTTTGTAGTTACATTTTTATGTGATTTTAATGGATGAAGAGTCATCATGTTACAAGTATTCCAATTTGATTTCAGTCTAGATTTATTTCATTATAAAAGAGATGTTATTGGATGAAAAAGCATTACAAGAAGTTATTCTCGTAATATCTTGTTTTACTTCCATTTCATTTCATTTTATTTCAATCAAGTAATAAAATGAAAATAGATTTTATCAGATTTACATTTACGGTATAATTCTATACGAAATCTTATATTTAGCTAACCGCATTTGTGATTTTATGATCCATAAATTTGTCCTATATTTGTCAAATTTATTGGTAAACTATAAAGAGACATAACGAAAAATATAAAGATTCAATCTAACATAATTTAATGGAAGTACTTAGCAAAAGTAAAAATAAAAAATATATATAGTACCTATATCATCCGTAAGACTCGTCGTTGAAACCACAAGACATCCGTAATGTATGAAATTATTCCAGAAAGATCATAAAAGCTAGAAAATGCGCGTGTTACGCATAAAAATGTCTTTTTATATACTTGTCACAAAATTCACAAATTTATCAGATAAATGATACCTTTATATATCTTGCGATTTTATAATTTGAAAAACATCGGTAAAACAGCTCATTGAAATGATAATGTCGCTCTAAGTGCGATTGCTGATTAGCGCTCGTTCGTTGAAAATACTCACTAGATCGACATTTCTGAGATTCTGAGGTCTTCTCCGATTTCGTCTTTGTTAAAGCGATGGGAGAACCTATGGGCTCCCCTAAGACCAAGATCGTGAGAGATGAGGGGTATTATGGCTCAAGCCTCGGATAAATGGGGATTCACGCGTCGTTAATACCGCACCGCCACCCTCGAATCTATACGGGGGAGCAGATGGCATCGATTAATCGGCTAATTACTCAAACACTAAATTCACAATACGATTTAGTTAAATGAAGGATGTTGTTGCATATGCGCATATATTCGTCCTTTGTTTAGAGATAATATTATAATAAAAAATCCCGTATCTATGGCCCGTATCTAAAATTGCTAAAGAACTTATAACTGAAATCAATCTTGAGACTATACGGTTTAATAATTAGATTTTTAGAATTAATTTGATATTTTTATACGATATGTGCGTGCATGTATATTATGTTATGTTTGCTATTATGATTTAATTGAGAAATTCAGACGAAGTTCGTCTTCTACAGTTTGAGTTTTGTTTCTCGTGGTATAGTAATACAAAATCTAGAAGTAAAAATAATATATTAATTTACATAAATAATAATTGAAGTAAATTAAATATCTCATCAATTAGGATTCACGCGACAATATTCCTATTCCAAAATAATTTTTCAATTAAATAAAATTAATCGTTATTTTAGATAACGCTAATAAATTTATAAAACAAAACGTAAAATGTGCTGTAACGGTTTATTTATCGAAAATGGTTTGAATTGTATACAATATCCGGTATATGGTTACGTAGTTCGTTTATATTTTGTGGAAAGTCAAACTAACGACATGTGGTACCGTATGGTGTTTGCGGGTGCGTGAAGTTGGCACCCCTACTTTAAAATTCGATAATTCTGATTAGAGTTCCAGCTTTTTTTCGAAGAGTATAGGAGTATTTTTATGTTTAACATAAAAAAAGTTCCGGTAATTAACACTATGAAAAAGGCGATTAAAAAATGCAGGGGTGCTAACTTCACATTCAACTTTAAGACCGAATAGTTCTGAACAGCTCATCTGAAGCATTTTGACGAGTATTAGAGTTCATGAGAAAAGAAAGAAATTTATGATTTTTCAAAAAACAAAAAAATTGAAAGTGATTTCAAGCCAGAATAATTCTAAGTAGCTCATTTGAATTCTTTCAAAAATTTCTAGAATTCCTAAGTAAAAAATTGCAAAACCTTAGAATTTTGAAAAAAAAAAAATTATCATCAAAAGTTTTTGTACCCCGATTTTTGTACCCGTACTATCATTATCTATAATTTCTGCGTGGCCGACATTATTTTGTACATGAGCGTGAATAAATTGCATGTTATCTTTTTTAACCCTGAGCGATCCCCCTTAAAGGTTCCAAGCCCATTAAAGCATGCGATCATTTTAGCCGGGGAGTCGAAGTTGGCCGGCCTTGCAACGTGGAAGAAGCGGACGCGATTTCCGCCACCGCTGCGAGTCGAGCCCCGGCGCCGAGCATGCTTGAAACGCAGTGCCCGTGCACTAGTGTTCGACACAGACGGATATCCATTTACAAAATCATTTATTACTATTTATTTCTATTTTAATTTGACACGGCTACTGGGGGCAAGTCTCGTCGAGACCGTGAACATGTTCGGACGTGTTTTGTCCTGAATAATTTTTGAACATTAATTGCTAATGCAATCAGCGCCAGCGCCGAGTTTGGATTGAATACTCTTTTTCGCGCCATCACACTTCTTTCCACGATTCACAAAAGGTAGTAGTCTTTTTGAGAATCACGATTTCGTGGAACGATATATAGGCGTGCAGTTGTTTATTAATTTTGTTTGGCGCAAAATTTGTCAATTAATTCAAGAAGTAAGTCTCTACTCTGAGAAGCGAATGACGTTGTTACCGTCAGTATACCGTTTAGCATCGTATTTCAGCAAAATGCTTCAGATTCTATTTAGAACTATTCGGTCTTAAAGTTGGGTGTAAACCCCATTTTTTAGTATTTTTTTGTAGCCTATTTATAGTTATTAATAACTTTATACCAATTAAAACAAAGGTGCACAATAATTGTCGCGTTGTATATAATATGATGGTTGTACAATAATTGTGCAATGCCTTAAAAGTATCTATATGTCTTAAGATATAAAATTTATTTTGCATTTATTTTGAATATTTTTAACTGATATGCTTTTTAATACGAGATTTATAACTAAATATCGGTTTATAAATGTAATAAAACCGATTTATATGTTACTAAAGAGATAAGAAATAAGTACTACGAACTGATAGACTATTCTCGCAACTGGAATGTAATCGATACGATCTTACAATTTGTTTTAATTATCTGCCGAACAGTGTGCTTGTTTTTTTTTTTTAGTATTTAACATGTTAATTTTCGTATTCTCTGACCGTCGTGTCAGTTTTAATTGATTGCACATTTGACACGTAACTGCATATTATATGAAACAGGTGAATATTATGTGATATAACGTAGTTCAATGGAGTCACATAATACGGTCGAAATGTTTTAATTTGAATATTTTTTTTACACAGAACGCTTGCATAAGTTTACCATTTGAAAATATTGAATAACCCGATCTCATTTATGTGGAATTTATCGAAAAATATAAAATCGATTATATCCATTTAAGTAAATATTAATAAAGTTTCGCTCAAATGTTTGAAAAAGTGTCTTTTATTATTGTTGATTTGATTTAATATTGTTTGGACGATGCAATTATGTCATCGAAATTTATCGTTTCCATCTCATTAAATGGACTTGACAAATGATAAAATTTTATAATCGTCAATGTTTGAAAATCGTAATATTTCTATGAAATGCGATATTATGACAAACTACAAGTCTCGAAGTCTTTTAATAGAAATTCCAAGAGTCTTGAGACACTTTGATCATTTTGTAGGACAATAAAAACATGATAAGGAATAAAGACAGTTTTATAGGATAACAGACTTTGCGTTGTGTTTTGTTACTTTATCTATGTAGAGTTCAACAGCCTTTATGGATCGCGTGCATTATATTACATATAGTTTACTAATGCACATAGACAGTAAATATCAATTTTTTGCTCACAAATTAATATCAATATTAATTAAATTCGTTCACATACAGTTATGTCTGCAATAAATTTGTGGCGGTTTGTGAAAACAGCTTGTTCAGTAAAATTATAAATTTAATTGTTCTAGTATCAACGACGTTAATACGCGAGTCAATGTATTTTCGCGTGACAAACGAGGTACATTTCTCCCTCATCGTAAACACATTATTCGGCAAATTGCACGGATGATTCAGCACGCATGACAATTTCCTCGACGACTGATAAATAGAATCGAGTCACAAAACATTTTTCTATAATGTTTGTGCGGTCGAAACAACGATTTACTCAATTACGCTGCAAATAATATATTAGCATGGGGTATGTATGTTAGTCGGGAGCTGCTTAATATTTTACTGTGTTTATTATAGCGGTTTAACGGTAACCGATAGTTTACTCGAGAATTTTGGCCTAAACAGAAAAATCGTGTTTCCGCGTGGCTTGCACGCTGAAATATACCCGGCGTTTGCGTACACGTAAATACGTAATGAACGTCTACTACGTCATTTGCGAAGGCATTTAAACGGTTACCCGCACATTGGGCGGGTTCCACCCGATAGCAATTTACATGACCGTAAGCAAATACTCCGGATGTATTGACTGTCAAATATTATTTGCAGTTAGCGTGTCTAACGCTGATGCTGTTTCATTTTAGATCTATATTCGTGTGTAGGGTGTCAGTTTGTAGCCGCGTAGCCAAATGATTAATTACTTAACGCGTTATGCCGACAAAAATAATGCGTGCAAATAAAAGCGGCCATTTAGCGATGAATTTTCATTAGCCGAGCTATATTATGGATACGCATACACTTCATATTTGCACATTCATCGACTCCTGCTGCGTATTTTACGTTCTTACTGAATAAATAAAAAATATTCATTATTTTTCATGATATATTTTATATATGAATATACGATGTGTGTACGCTGCTAAATGTTACGTCGAAAATTATTAATTGCCTTGGTTTTGCGTTGACGCGCAAAGATATATGTATATATACACGTGTTATTTTTGGAAATTACCCTCGTAAGCACATAAATTTATTTTTTTCCTGCACAAATAGTAAATGTTATTATTGGTCTCATATCATAAACATTAAACACCGAAAGCAAATCATTCTCTAGCAGAGCCGCATTAATTTGCAATAATTATTAATTATGCAATATATTTTACAAAACAAATCAAAGAATATTATCGGAGTTTATGTGCGTGTTTATTTTCGAGGTACGATGAGCAAACACAAACGTGTTTGCTGAATTTTATGGCGCGGTAGGTTCAACGAACGCGAACGAGCAAGTACTACACAGCGTACTCGATTTTGCTGCGGTCGTCATTGAATTAATGCCAACAGCGCAAGTAGATACGAAGAACGGATGCAATCAATGTCGCGGTCGTTAATGTACCGTCTAAACTAACTGCGCCTGCAAGCGCCGACCACAGTAGTCGGAAGTAATTCCTTTCGAGAATTTGCGAAGGGTAAGGGTTGTCCGCTTAGACTTACATTAGCGTGGCTTACGTATGGAGTTAACGTTGATTGCGTTCACGCGCGACGTTTACTTTGCGGTGCTTTCGTCAACTAGGAAGATACCACACGTGAGACAATAACTTCGCACACACACATAGGCGTACACGCGCGATGTCTGTTGTATCACCGAATTTTGATGCGAAATCAAAGCTTGATTGATGATCGCGGCCGTTCTTTTTAGTTCAACGCGCACAGAAACAGATAAACGCCGTTTCCACGTACCCAACATTTTTCTATCTATTTCGATTGATCGAATCGAAAAAGAATAGTACATAAAAGAAAGAAATGCTAGGATCATTCCACGTCAATTTGACAACCATAGCACATTAAAATTGATATTTTTTACTAACATTTCAATGACGTTTGCGATTGAGGAATCAAAGAATCTCAGAAATAATATCGGGGGTATTTATAGATATTTTTAGTAAAAGCAAGACGTTAAACTATTGAACAATTTTATTGATTTGTACATAATCTCTGAAGGTGAAAATAATAGAGTATAATTTCCCCTTTCATTACAGTTTTCGTAAATTTAATTAGAATTGCGTGGCTACAAAGTCGCTGATAAAGTTGAAATATATAAATTGGATCGTGAAAGTAACGAGTGCGCAGATGTTGCCAATTTCCTCTTTGGTGAGCAAAGCAGATGCTTATCGTGCGGAAACGCGCGAATCCAGCTGCGTTGGAATGCATTTCGACACTACGTGGATAGGAAATGTTTATACTTTATGACATCATTCTCGATGTGTTTCCCGATCTTGACCACGTGTATCCCAGAATACAGTACATAAAATTTTTGTAAAATAGTATTCGATGCAATATTAAAAATAAACCTCTATTATAATCCACCTTTACGAAAAAGACGAGAAAAAAAAGACAATTTTGCAGTATGTAAATTTTGTATTAGCGACTTAATTATTTGAGTAAGAATAGTCTAAATATTTTTTTAATTAATTCAAAAATCTTTTATTAATTAAAAATCTTGAGAAACATTCTTCTAACATAGTACATAATTATTGATGTTATGAAAGTTCGAAGTCGGTGCTCGGGTTAACCGCTCATAATCGCTGCCCAGAGACCAGAGATTTAATCTTATACGATTTCCGTAATCATACCGGTGTAAATAGCAAACGAAGGCAATCAATTGCCAATTGAACGGTCATTCCCCACGATACGTCGATGTACGACACCATTACCGCAGCTATCTGTCGGCTCACCAAATCCATCAGGTCGAACCCATCAGCCGCTGCCGCCTCATGTGCGACGATTATTTTGCTTGGTCGCGGTAGGTACTGGGTAAAATCTCTTCAAAACACCAGTTGTGCGATACCATGATTGGAAATATGATCGGCATGTACAAATATATGCGTGAACAAAGCAATCATTGATATTATATTAAACTTTTTCCATATTTAAAAATAATTAGTCTGAAGGGATGAATATAAAGGCATTATGCGTGTGCGTATGCATGTGCATGTGCGTATATGAGACGGGTGTATGAGATAGACATATTTTTAGTTTGAATATGCTGTTCAACATACCATGATGTAAAAAACATGCGTAGCAATTTATATAAAATATTCGAGCTGATTGCGCTGAAGAGGCACAGTAAAGTGAAGTTATTCGACGCATTTGTTACAAGCGCTCGTTTGAAGGCCACTTACACTTCATCGCGCAGGCAGCGGTTTGAGGTAATCGCTATGTAAAAATTTGCGAGCCGCAAGGAAATAACGCGCGGCTTTTAAGCATTCGCCACGCCGTGAAAACGCCCGTGGGTTTAAGAAAGAAAATTCATTGCCGTTAAGCATGTTATAAACAGCTCCCCAAGTAAGGAGATGGATGCGATAAAAAGAAATCTCTGCGTCGTTCGTTCCACAGTTAATTAATGAAAACAACGAGCTCTGCGGCAACGTTCATTAAACAATTAGAAACACTGCATGCTATTTTACATGCTATTTTAGATAGGCTCTCTTTTTTTCTTGAGCGATATCGTAAGATAAAGCGTGTTCGTTGATTCAAGTTGATTTAAATAAATAATTTTTTAGGTTGCTAAGGAAGAAAAGAAACGAATAACTGTTAATAATTTGTTGATAATATATAAATCCGTTGTAAAACAGTTCTACTTTCCTGAGTGGTCGTCGTAATTGATGCGTTAGCGACTTTCGCGCTTTATTTCCGACAAAGATATACCGCACTCTTTCTCTTTTCGTTTCCGTCGCTCTTCTGCCTTTCCGTTCAGGTTCTCTTTCCGCCTCCCTCCATTACTATCAATCTAATCTCTCGCCCGTAGCGTGCGTCTCTTAATCCGTTTCGTCGTATTTCTCGCGCTTGTTTACGCGCTCCTTCTACAGCACACTTGGCACCGTCTACAAATGCCAATTCCGTATCTTAGATTGGCCGTCTCGTTGCGTCGTAAAGTCACATCCACCTCATGCGGGAGTCGCTTATTTAAACGGCCGGAGAGATCGCAATCACTAATGTTCCTCGGTAAAAAAGAGGTGTATGTGTATTACCTGCGAGCTGCGAGTAGGAGATTTCATCGCTGCTATCGACCACACGCTCTTACCTCTCGTTCCTTCTCATAACGGTACTTCGATACTTTCGTCTAATATGGTTGTTCGGGTATTGCACACAACAAGCGAACGAAAACGTGTGCGTTCGTACGTGAATGCTTTTTCCACTTCACGGCGAAGCGCATCGAATCGGAAAGTATACCGGCGAACACACGAGGCTAACGGAAAAGTCGAATTATCGTTGCTAGCGTACTATCGAATGGCTTTCCAATCTAAAGACGTGCTCTGCGAGGATTTCTCGCGCGCTTTTAACCGACAAATGAATTCGAAGAGGCAGGCGGCATTCCGAGATATCGACGGTCCCGGAGTGTCCCGGACGGCGCAATTTCCATGAGCGTTTTCGAAAGACTCGCAAGCCTTGTATGGGATTCCCATTTTGTTCCATTCCTTGTCGAGTTTATCTCGGACAGAGCCTGTTGCGATCGACTTAAGAACCGTAAGATTTGTAGTTTTACTATAGATACGGAGATTGCTGTCGTTTTTGCTTCCGTTGAATTATACAAACTTGCGATTAATTGATGCTCGAAGAATCGGATGAGACAACTGACGTTCTCGGGGGCATTTTAATTGGAACCGGAGTTTGCAGCTGGTTTTAATAAATTTATCTCGCCAATGATTAATTAAGATAGGGGGCTCAAAATTCGTCGCCGCGCTTAATTTCGTCCCCTTCAATTTCTCAGTCCTGTCGCTAAAAGTGCCATCGGCGCCAGCACGTGTGTAGTATAGAGGAAGGCAAACAGAGCCACTTGTGAAAGTTGTGATTCAGGAAGCTTCTGTACTGGTTTTACAAAGATTTTTCGTTTTCTTGGTAACGTGAGTTCTTGCAATGTCATTATTAATAGTCCTATACGCCTAATGTAAGCGTTGTTTTTATATTCTTTGCATGTTATTGGCTTAGGTACGTTATCAATAAAAAGATGTGTGTGAGTTGTGTGCCGTTAGGTTTAACTTGTTGAGAAGGTAGAGCCGCGACGTTAGTTCGAGGGTTTTTCCTAATTTTGTCCTCCTTTATGTTTCTAAATTTGTTTCTTGGATGAGTGAAATTTATTTGTGATACTTGCTTGGAAGGTTAAATGCTCATCTTACAAAATAATAATAAGGTTATTAATAATTGATAAGGTTATTAATTTTTTCTTTTTTTTTCCAAGTAAAGTTATATTTTTTCTGAGTTTTGCTAAATTCACGTTTTTAATTTTCTATAATAGTATACACTTTTGTAATGACTTTTAGTAAATAATATGAATAAAGTTGAAAATTAAAAAAACAAGTCGTAATTACCTCATTTTTTTCGGAATTTAGTAGAGGACGAAATTTTTTTGGTGGGAACACTTTTTTTGGTTTCGCCAAAAGTAGATACTAATTTTTTGGGTACTAACAATTGATTATACAGGAGATTTGTCTTGGTTTCTATAAGTATAAAGGGATATTTAACGAAGGTAATGTCAAATTTTTGAGCTCTTACATCATTTAATACGGTTTTGAGGTATGAAAAAGTGACTAAGGGGCCGAAATTTGGGCACCCTACCTTATCAAAACTACAAAAAAAATTACTGTTAGAAAAAAGTAAAAAAAAATATCTTTAATTTATATAGTGGAAAATATTATTTAATCGAATAAAATCGTACGCCTCATTGAGAATCCGTGATATCACAAATATCAAAGCCATTTCATATGGCTTCAGAAAAGGAAAGCTTCCACAATCGCCGTCGGTGCAAGTTCCACTCGTGGCCTTTCCATCGGCCTTCATTTCTCGCTATCTCCTCTCAAAGCGGTGAAGTTGTCAAGGATAATACCGCTTCCAACTGCTATTGCAATAAAGCTTGAGCTTAATACTCGCCTGCAACTCGTGGATTTCTCGCGGGTCCGACAAGACGAGATTGAAAATAAGTTTAAAAAGCGAACAATTTCGAGAAACACACACTGACGAATGAGTAACCAATTTTTAGTGTAATAGACACTAATTCTGATCAAATATATTTATGAAAAATTTGATATAAACGCCAACATTAAATGTCACGCTGTAAAATTTAATTCGACGCTTGTCTGACTTTTTAATATTAATTTTTTCCTTTTAATATGTCCTCAACTTTACGACCAAAATTATTATCTGTCTGTAATTATCCATCATGCACAATCTTCTATTTCCGGTATCGTTTTCGTTCGTTGGCAACGGATTCCGCTGAGCCGTTCGCTACTGTCGCAGATCGTGCGCATCCATCCGGAAACGCGTAGTTCCCATATATTGGTAACGACTTATCTTACGCGCGATTCGAAAACGGTGTCGATTCTACATATTCCCTGCTTGCAACTTCAGTTTCGGGAATATCCGGGAATATTTCCAAGCCAAGCTGTCGCGGCGCCGACAGTACGACAACGCTTCACGTGCCGGTTTTACAGTCGCCAGACTGGTTCTTTATCATACTTTATTGCAATAACTGGGCGAACTTTTATATCCATGACGGAGTTTAGATATGAGCTTTAATGAACGACGGGCAAAACGAGAGGCCGAAGATCGTGGCATCGGAGGGGCTTGCTCAACGGAAGTCGAAGGAGATGTCCGCGAAAAGCTTGGTCGAGCTTTACGACGCTGTTTTCCGCGCAACTTCTTCCTCTTTGCTGCTTCATCGACCTCCCTTTGTTACATCCGCCTTCGACCGGGCCGGTGTCCTCTGTGCGACGCGCGACGGAAACCCTCTCTTGCTCCATCAGTATGCCAAGGCATGCTTGCCGTGCTACCGCATCTCCATTAATCCTCCGACTTCGACTCTGGTTTAAATTACCGGTCAGAATTTCTATGCCAGACCGGACTTTCGGCGCTCTGTTATTACGAACAGCACCGCCGCCGCCGCCGCCGCCGTTCGCATCCGGACCTTCTTCGTCACGTCTACGAACGTCGGATGCTATAAACGACGAGACGGGCATGACACGCTGTTTGGCTATGAAATCGATGCATTTCATAGATCGCTGCTTTCCAGTCGCCGCTGCATCGCGCCGTTTATTGGCAGTGATTGATCCGATACACGATATTGCTGTTACGTCGTCTATAGGATTAAAAATGACTCCGCTTACGTCAACACTGATGCTATTTTGCACGGGATAACATGCACTTTACTAATGCACGGTTACCAAAAAATAAATTTTTTTTTTCATATCATTTTTTTACCATATTTCTACGATAATAACGCTCATAATCACTCTATAATCCAGTAATTTCTGACGTTGATAAACGGAACTCGTGAACATCTAACATGAGACTTGTAATAGCTACATTTTTAGACATAAAGTATAGGGGGCCCAAAATTCGTCCCCTTCAATTTCTCGGTCCTGTCCCTAAAAGCGCTATCGGCGCCAGCACGTGTGTGTATACATATAGTGGAAGGCAAACAAAGCCACTTGTGAAAGTTAAGTGATTAAGGAAGCTTCTGTACTGGTTTTATGAAGATTTTTCGTTTTCTTGGTAACGTGAGTTCTTGCAATATTATTATTAATAGTCCTATACGCCTAATGTACAGTAAGCGTTGTTTTTATGTTCTCTGCATGTCATTGGGTTAGGTACGTTGTCAATAGAAAGGTGTGTGAGTTGTGTGCCGTTAGGTTAACTTGTTGAGAAGGCAGGAGCCACGATGTTAGTACGAGGGTTTTTCCTAATATCGTCCCCCTTTATGTTCCTAAATTCGTCTCCTGGATGAGTGAAATTTATTTGTGATACTTGCTTGGAAGGCTAAATGCTCATCTTAATAAAAAAAATAATGATAAAGTTATTAATGTTTTTTTCAAATAAAGTTATATTTTTTCTGAGTTTTGCTAAATTCATGTTTTTACTTTTCTATGAGTATAAAATTTTATATAATCCACTACAATTATGTTCACTTTTGTAAAATGACTTTTAGTAAATAATATGAATAAAGTTGAAAATTAAAAAAACAAATCGTAATTACCTCATTTTTTCGGAATTTAGTATGGGAACGAAATTGGGAACACTTTTTTCGGTTTCGCCAAAAGTAGATACTTTTGAAATTAATTTTTTGGGGTACCAACCATTAATTATACAGGCGATTTGGGTTGGTTTCTAGTTAAAGAGATATTTAACAAAGGTATTG
Organism: Temnothorax longispinosus; assembly: GCF_030848805.1. Lineage (NCBI taxonomy): Eukaryota > Metazoa > Arthropoda > Insecta > Hymenoptera > Formicidae > Temnothorax > Temnothorax longispinosus. Next base: position 3,457,945 of record NC_092363.1, on the reverse strand, counting down.
TCAAATTTTTGAGCTCTTATACATCATTTTATACGGTTTCCAGGTACGAAAAAGTGACTAAGGGACGAAATTTGGGCCCCCTACCTTAATCAAAATTTTGATAAAAGTAAATATTTTTTATATTATTTAATTTTTATGTTATGAGAAATTTATCAGCTATAATATTACGGAATCTATAGCGAAAAAGATTGTAGAGTTATTTTGAAATATAGCAGTTAAACATATCGCACGTTTTCATTTGCGATCTATGTTCTACATAGATCTGCAATTTGAAAAGTACTTGACATCGATATTCTTAGGGTAGTCTCAGTTGAGAAAGGCAGAAAGTCGACGATCAATGGACAAAAGTTACGGCAAACGGAAATCCACTCGAGTGTACAGAGGACCTGATAGATTCCGCATCGGCGCATTGAAATTCAGAAACGTCGGCCGTCGTGCGAAAGTCGCGACGTTGCAATGAAAAAGCTCTTCTTCTCTATCGCTTTCTCTCGTGTCCAGGGAGACCAAAAGTCCGTCCGCCGCTCGAATCTTCGCAATATGGTGGAGATGGCGGGCGCGGGTAAGAGAGCGCGAAAGAGAGATATCCGCTCACTTCGCAATTGGGAACTTCTTGATGCACTACGGATACGTATACTCGGACGGAGAAACTGTGCTCGAATAAAGTCGAAAGGGTACTGGGGACTCTTATTTCATTGCGCTTTGCGAAGCGTGCCACGCAAAGTTATGCAGTCTGTCGGAGTGTTATCGGTGATGTGTCGGCTACTAGCAAGACCTCTCGTAAATATATTCGCGCGCGTACCCGAAAGAGAAATAGATAACATATTCCAGACACGCCCGACAGTCTCGATATCCTTGATCCGTGTATCTGAGATAGCAGAACTATTTACCGAGTTTGCATAATGGGACTTTTGGGCGCGCGAGATAGACAGTTGATTCTTGTTCGTGAGACAGGATTATAGCATGTGATAGCGCGTGTCTCTTCTGCAGAGCATATGTCTCTCCCTATGCTTCTCATCTTTCCCCTCTCACTTTCTCTTCCTCTTTGTGACGTTGCAAAGTCACTTTTATTGCATTTGCTGGACAGAAAATTTACATAAATATGCAGCATAGCATGAATTTTACTATCGTATATTAGCTTATATTTCGGAAATTCGTGTACATATGTTTAAATAATTTAATGACCATATATGGATGTGTGTCATTGCATATTTCATGCTTCGCATTTATGTATCCACATTGCTGACGAGGAACAAATTCGGGCGCTCCCCTAAACACGTTGTGACATTACTCTTCCTAATGACTCAAAGCTGGTTTACAAATATCTTACAAGGAACGCGACGGGAATCCGTTACAGAGACGGCTGAACGTGGTGCAAGAAAGATTACGGAGATTATTCGAGAGTTTCCAATTTGCAAATACGTTCAATATCACGCCGTCTCGCCCCTATCGTAATGTACGATGCTGCGCGTTGCGATAGGTCATTTATATTCCACATTCCAATTTTGCTTCATTTGCGCAAAAGATTGGGCTTTAAAAGTTCAGCTGGCGCGAGTGCGTTCAGCATGCATTCCCGAAAACAATGCAGAATAGAATACGATAACGATAGCGTGTGCTATAGGAGAAAATCTTTGTCTTTCCTCGGATATTGCTCGAGTATTTAAACTTGGAGGAATAGTATTAAATCACGTGCTCAATTTACTATTGGCGACATCTGCGAAATACTTATACTTTTGTTATAATGGATAATATAGTTCCTTTGAAAGTCAATCGATATCGAGTCATCAAATGTGATATACGTAAATAAAGACATACGGGTTTATTTGAGTGTGAACTTATAACGAATCTGGTACTTTCTTAAGGTAACGACCATGTTTCTATCTGCCGATACTTTTGAAACGGGGAGACGAAATTGAGCTGGAGGCGGAAGTATATGGATCAAAGAGCGTGATATTTGAGAAATATACGATCGTTTGTAGCACTAATGTGCAATTTCTTTAATATTTATTGAGAGCATTAATTACACATTAAATTATTTGACCAGTAGATTGTGATAACAAATGAGTTATATAAGAGTAAACGCGGAATTGTTGGTGCGTAAGTTTTTAGATTAACGGATTACTATTCCTTGTTAAATTTAAATAAATCACTCTTAATCTGAAAACTTATCGCACCAACAACCGCGTTATACCTTTATAACCCATTTATTACCTCAATTTATTGGTTTCATTATCGTGAGTCCCAAGTTAGTTTTTTCTTCTTACTTGAAGTTATTTTACAATATAAATTATTTTTTATGTGGATATATGTTATTTTTTAAATCTTATTTTATTAAGAACAATAGAGGTTATAAATGTAGAAGTAAAACAAGAAATAGTATACGCCCGTTTCATTCGAAGGATGACTCGTAATGCTTAAAGGAGTATCTTGAGAGAGGGAGAAAGAGAGCGAACTCTTAACTACAGTTGTAATAAAATTGCGAAGCAGCAGCTCGCAAAGTGGAAAGTAGGTGTAAAGAAAGAGACGAGTGGAGATTTTTTGCAGTTACGTCTAATTGTAGCGGCGGGCGAGGCGGCAGAAACGCACAAGGGGAAAGAAGAAACTTCATGATATTTTCTTGCAATTATGTTACGGGCGCCGCGGCGCCGTGTCGGAACATTCGGCATCTCCATTGTCAGTTAACCGAGCATCAGACTGTTGGCGCGCGCGCGCGCAATTCTAAATTAACATTAAAGAGGCACGTTAAAAGCGTCGACTTCGTTAAGGCTTGTCGAGCGTTTCCTGCTGCTTTTGTCCCGGTAATAGAGTATTAAGCAGCGAGATCTGATAAGGTCATTCCTGCAGTCGCGGCGTCCTGCCGAGCTGTAGGAAAAGATCGGCTACAAGTCGAGGCGGCCGGCGAAAAAAGGGGGACTCTAATGTCCGAGACAGGATCGAGCTTAATTTAAATTAGATCTTATCCGTGACGCTATTGATCGCACGCGTATACGCGATAGCGGCGTCGGCTCCCTCGAAATTCTTCGCGTTTTCGCGCGCATCTCATTTCGCCAGGCGAAACGAACCGACAAAGTTCTCGACGCTAACTTTTGCGTAGCGCGAGTTTTACGAAGAAGAGCTCAAAAGTTTTTCACCCCGTGAGCGGCAGAGCGGATTTTCTTAACGCTTAATTACTTCTGGACTCCGCGAACATACGGCGTATTTCGTTCGATAAATCAGTCAAGCCCTTGCCACTTTCTGCACTACACTATACATTTACTTGAAATAATTTTAGAAGAATATGAATTATTAGTTTTAGAAAAATATAAACGACCAGTTCAACGATATTTTTCATGAAACAATAAAACTATAAGAAAATAATCTGTCAAGTATAAAAGATATATCTATTTTTTCGCATATTTGTTTGACCAAATCGTTCGTTTAATTATTAAATCAATTCGGTTGTATCATTAAAAGAGTGATTGAATTTTGGGATCAAAAGGAATCCGTTTATAGTAACTAGCGAGCCGGATGAGTGATCGTTTGAAGCAGGGAATAAATTTAAATCAAGCTTTATCCGCAGCGCTATCGATCATGACCAGCTTTCGGAATACTTAAGGCTTTGTCCGCATTTAATTTCGCCGTCAGCCTCAACATTTTTGCGGAAAGTTTTGATCCCGTATGACGTGTGCCGAATTTCTTAATTTTTTACAACTGTTAGAGCTTTTTTCATTTTAGGCGGATACGTGATATTTGTAATTCTATTTTTATTTTATTCTAATCGATCGATAAAATTAGAGTAGCTTAAACTTAAACTTAAGGAGGTTGGTTGCTCAAATCAATATAATAAGAATTAGGTAGTTGAAATTTATGGAGAATATTCGTCTATGGGAATCTGTCGTCCATGCCAAAGTTGAAGACAATTGTCTGCATGCAACGAAACTTATCTAAACTCAAACGGTGGCTTCTATAGTTGGCATAAAGTTAAGTTGTGAAGTTTGCTTAAACGATATATGCGAAGCACGAGAAGATTTTTACAATCGAATCACGGACTTTTTCAAAGCTCGATCGGAGAGAAAAAGGAAAGACTATATTCGCGGAGGCTAGCGGGTCGAAGGTGGATAGGTTCTACCGGGATTCAACGTGATGCGATCCATCTTCGTCTCTTGAGCGAGCAACGGCTACAGCTTGACTCTTCTCTAGTTTCGGAGCACGCTCCTTCATCATGTTCACCGATACTCTCATCCACTGATCCCCGCATCTCTCGCCTACGTTCTTTCTAGCTTAGTGAATTCAGTTATGTGTACACAAGCGCCCTTTTTGTACACTGTTTTTTTTTATTGCTTTTTGAATAAACGAAATCATTTCTTGCTGGTTACTTTTCTCTTATTTGTCCTCTCACCGGACAAAATCATAATCAAGTTAATGTACAGTATCCAATATAACGAGATAGTTGTTTGGGTGTGTTACATGTAGGTAAAGGACATTGAAAAATTGCATTTCATAAAAAAAATTAATTAAAAATCCAGATAATTAAATTAAAATCTCAACATATTTTTGTTCATTAATCAATTAATGAAGACTACGGAAATTTGGAGATATTTTCAAAGTAATCAATTAATAATTATCAATATGATGTACCAAACTGAGCTAACATGCGTACTACATGAATACTTTGAATCGTTAATTACACACGAACAACCCTAATTAATTAAAATTAAATATACATGTGTAACAATTAATAATAACACAAGCAGCACGAACTCTGATATTATGCAGAAATGTCATTATATTTAGTAGTGTAATTTCAACGAAGAAAAGAAATAAATAACAATTTGTATTTGTTTATATAAACAAATTGAATAATAATAGCAATATTTTGAAAAAATTGTATTTAATTGCTTTGTTAATTACGCAGATTTGCATTTAACTTAATATTACTAAAACTAATAAATACATTTTAGTAGAAATGGAAAAATTTTGTCGCCGTAATTTACGGCATATGCAAGCACATATAGTATAGCTTCCTAATCGACATTCAATAACCGATGTCCAAATTTCTCTCTACATTTAATACCGTTCGTAAAGCGAAATTCTCGGATATTCGGAAATGTAGAAGTACCTCCGTTATAATTTAACGACTTCATGGGACCTTTGCCTCTGACAAACTTCAAGGCGACCGCTCGTTACGCCTAACAAACATAACTTGGACACATTGCCAAAAGTCCAATAGAAACTTGGATTGTAAATTGTGCGTTGGGTTAAGTAAAGGCCATTAGACAACGAAAAAGTTACAGTAAATTAGTTTATCGTTAAATAAAAGTGAGTGCTCGGGACCTACTACTTTGCTACTGCTTTTGTGCAGTCACGCAAAGACTGAGAGATTCTGTTTCTGACTTGAAAAAGAATTTTAAATTTGATATACATTAAATTTTTCAAATAAATCATAAATTATTATATACCTCTCACAATAGTTCGATAATTTCATTTTTTCCATGTCGATAAATCAACCGATATACTTTATAAGAATGCAACCATTTTATAAAATTGGATTTTATAATCATATCTTCAAAGTTTTTATAGATTGCATTTAGTTATAAATTATAAATCAATCAAAGATATGTTATCAGTTTTTTATAATATATGATTTATATATTCCTCTTTCCTCTTTATATTTTAAGAAATATTTTATTATTTCTTGTTAAATATATCTTTTCGTAGATTTCGTTTAAATTAAATAATTGTTCTCTTTCTTTACCGATACATCTATAACGATTTTGGTCATCTTTACCATATCATTTTCATACCGTAGCAGTGATTCGAAATCGAAAAGAAGACATCGCTATTTGTTGATAGCGATGTTTTTTTATTGAAAAGAATGAAAGATTCTTCCCCACACAAGAATCTTCGTACAACGATAAAAAAACACATTTTCCTAAGCCAAGTCGGTAGCAGCCTGGCCTGTCGGTTCTATCGTACTTTTCTCCGACGTAAACGAGATCCTTTTCCAAGAGAAACCCATTAATCGTGCGCGTCTACACCGAAGTGATACATTCCACCGGGAGGATTGGTTTGGATGGTTCTCGAGGAGTTTTCAGTCGATCTCATTTGCCGGTGCAGTCGGGCGCATCCTGTGACCCTAAACACTTTTCCTAGCTGATTCAGATCCTCGCAACTCGGCTTCTAGGAAGCTATCGGTGTTTCGTCTCGTTTCTAACCCCGTAGAGAGCGAGATTCCAACCGCCTTCTTATTTTTTCTCTCGTGATCCTTCATTCCCCCAGTAGGATAACCCGATTTAGACAAGTTTTTCTTTCTTCTCGTTTGAGGTCGATTATTTAAAAATGATGGTAGTCTTCTGTGGCGCGTCCCTATTGTCATGCGTTTCAGAAGAATTTGAAACGATGGACTGTAATAAACGTACATTTTATATTTGTTCATAAATATAATTATTATAAATTCGGTAATACAGAAAAATTATAAAAGAGCTGATATTTTTGAGCAAATTTTTTAAATATTAAAGAAATATGTTCTCGTTGTTTATATTTTAATTTAATTTTGTTTTTTTATATATGAGTATATTAAGGAGGTTGGTTGACGTCCCGCTGCGGGCAGGCGGCGTGGCAGGGGGAAAGCATATAGGTTAAATTTTCGTCACGTGAAATAAATGAATTTTAGCAAATATCTAAATATGTGGAATGCATTCAATTGCTGTTTCTTATGGTTTAAAAAGAGTTGTTTGTATAATTGAAACTCAAATACGTTATTATTCACGTTGAAATGTGGCAATAATAAATGTGGTCCTGTTTTATTTTTACGATTTCTTGATAACTATATGTAGATAAATCATTTCAGTTTTCAAAAAAGTCTTTCCTAAATATGTAGAGAATTATTTGCACCTATTTTCATTAAATTCTTATTTTTAATATATTTTCGAGAGTTACGCGCGGGTTACGGGTTAGCCAACATTTTTGCTATGTCGCTGTCGCCCGTGTATAAGAGAGAGACAAGAGTATAATTTCAATAATTAACTACTCGACAACCATATCTTAACCATATAATGACAGGAAATTAGACTTTCTAAGATTAACAAAATTAGGTAATAGATCGTTGGAAAATTACATGGACATATGTCAAATAGAACTGATCGAAACATTTCTTATTAAAAGACCCAAACTTTAATTATTTATCAACTTAGTTTTATGTCATCCACGTTTCCACTTTGGAATACGTCACATTCTGTTCTACGCCTATATGATTCTCGTAATGAATATTAATTATCAAATTCTCACGAAACTTTGGTGGAATCCGCTTCAATGCACAGAAGCAACATGCGTTGACATGGCGGCGCGTGGAATAATCATGTAAACGTCATTATGCTAGAGAAACTTTGCGTCTAGAATAATAAGGGAGTATAAATGCAAATGAAAATTATGAAAATGAGTTATTAAACATGCATCATTCTCATACGAAATTGGAGTGGATTGAGAATTCTCATGATCTACGATGTTCTAGGTTCTTCTTATAAACTGCACTCTAAATAATTATAACGGCACTTAAATAATTGTACATTCGAACAAAAATAGATCTTTATTTAAAAAATCGAAAAACATCGTTATTTTTATTCGATCTTTTGCAATAAATTTCGTTTCCGCATAATTTCTACTTTTTGTCACGCAATCATGATGCTGTTCAGCGTGCGAGCATTATGGACGTATAATCGTAGAAAACCATCGAGCTTGAGAAGTTCTGTCAAGTGTTCGGCAAATACGTCGACGTGTTTGCCACCATCTCTTAGAGGAAAATTTGATTACTCGTCTCTCGGCTGGCAAACTGGATTGACGTAAATCTCCTCTATTTCTTCTGCCCTTGTCTCTTATTCGTAGCACAACTTATAAAAAACCCATGATCTCATGACAGCTATCAGTCAGCAAAGCATGACCCATTTGCTGTCTGGATTTTCGCAAAATAAAAAATGTTACTTTGAGCTTTGTTTTTACAGAAAAATCAGTTATATTATGCAGAAAAGTTTGTAAGGATTTACGCGAGAGTATAAATTTTGTAGCAAGTTATAATTATTATTATTTATGTGTTACGAGTGTCAAAACTGTTGTCATATTGAAACAATCACGATGTCAAATTAAAAACTTTATATATAGAGTTAAAAATCATTTATTATATCATTTGCTAAATGCGAATTGTTATACAGTCGTGTCCCATTTCCTTCGTCAGAATGTTGTATTGGCTTGTCCGTTTCAAAATAGCCGCACAGAGTTTGCATTACATTACGTTACATTGCATAAAGTTAGTATCGCGAAAACGTAGTATACATCACTAATGTTATGAGTGTCATTGTATAGTCAATAGTAGATTCGTCGTAAAGCGTCAACTTTAGCTTTAGATATTGCGCCGAATAGACCGTGTTGCAATGACGTACTAGTAGCTTTGAAAGTGTATACGATGCAACATGTAGGTACGTACATACATACTCACCGATGGAGCAGTAAATATTCTTTCTCATGCATTATGTAAACGCAGAGTATCTTGTTTCCTGCGTTACCGCGTGCCCACGAGACCCCGATTCTTTATGACTGTTCTTTCTTTTGTTTATACAGCGGGCCCCCGGTACATTGACGACGCGCGTTGTACGTATGCGCACCGCCCGCGCCGTTAGTGCACCTGTAGAGCTTTCATGGAGCATAACAAGCTTCACTTGTTCGAGATCGCAAATCCCGTAATATCGGTATATGACCTTAATTATAAAAAATGTATTTCAACTTTTTTTGGATTTCTATTTAATTGAGATATCACAAATAAAGCTTGTTTTATTTTCTTCTTAATCGCTTTTAATTAACATCTAATTAACGATGAGAAATAGGAAAAGAAAGATTGTCGCAATGCGAAAAATATTGCACTGATTATGTCATTTGTAACAACGAGCAGTCTCAACGGATGAAGTTAATAATTTGTTTTTAAGTTCTTAATGGAACCGACAATACGATTATACATCGATGCTGTCGAATTTGCTTATCGGCAGGTGTGCAGACAGCGAGCGCGAAAATTAATAAAATGAGATCTATATTCTCCTCGACAAAATTCCAATTCGCCGCGTTCGCGAGACGACAATCACAAAAATGGAAATTCACGAGAAAGTTTAAACGAGTTTCGCCTTACACAACACAATGCGCCGTTTCTTTATCAATAAATAATAAGCAGAGCAAATATTTCCGAGTGGAAAGTTCCTAATTTCGAGTAAGGCGCGTTACTTGCGCTCTTGTTCGTTTCCTCGTGCTCCGGTTTTGCGATTCTCACCGCTCCTCTCATTCGCAACACCAAACGCAGCTCCTCCGCGCTATTTGGTATTCGAATTGCCACCTCCGGCATCAGTCAAGATTTCTTGCACGTATATCGCCAGGTATTCACCTCGGTGATATTCAGCGCCAAATATCGCCCGTGCTTTTTATGCAAAACGCCAAGTTTTATCGAACCACGGGAAGTAAGGTTGGCTAACACGTAGGGACAAGTTCGACCACGTACGTCGCCTGAAGAAACGTGTAAACAGAAAATATTCGTGCTTGTCGCGTTACTCGTCATGTCTAGTGTTTAGCATATTTTTACTGGATGCCGTATTTACATTTTAAATATGGTCAAATTTATTAGTAGCAATTTTTTAAATCATTTGATTGCGAACACGTAATTATATGCAATTCTTGCATAATTTATTATTAATGTCAACAGCGCATTTTAAATCTTGCATGATTTTTTTATTTACACAGATTGCAACACATATAGTATACCCGTGTAAACATGAGGTAGTCAAATCTCCGAGCAATAACACCAATGCAAACTTGGATATGCATATAATACGTCGCGTGTGACGTTGAGTACGAAATCCTTGCATCAACGTGTATATAACTTTTGCTGTGATCTGTCACGTTACGGTGTTTCTGCGTATCATCATTGCAAGAATAACACGAGTATGTACGGGTTAGAACATATATATATATATATATATATATATATATATTCCTATAAACCCCTATAGGAAGAGCAAAGGGCTGATACAAAAGCTTGCCATCTGGTCCTGTTCTTCGCTAAGGCTTTTATTTCGTTCCAGGTCTTCCCACCTTTCTTAGCTTCTGCCAAAATTGAGCGCCTCCAAGTAGTCTGCGGCCTGCCAACTCTTCTTTTGCCTTGAGGGTTCCAATCGAGGGCTGTTCTCGAATTAAGCCGTCCGGCTATCATTCGTATCAGTTTCTTTGACGGTTGTAATTTAAGGTGGGTTGGTTATCGGCCAACTGCACCCGAGTCCGATGGTGGGGCTGTTTCTTTAAAGCGTCCAGACAAGCTTGGTTTTTCTGTCAGGGTTAACCTTCCCTTAGCCGATGGGTTCCGGATTTATGGCGCCGAAAGCTCGCCATTCACCCTCTCCCGTTACCTGCAAGGCTCAAAGAGTCATCCATTACTAGGGGCCACGCGACACACCGTGTCTTCAAGGACGTGGGAGTAGGATTTGTCGGTATGCTTCAAATGAAGCTGCAGGCATTTCTTCAAGTTTTATTGCCATGTGAGAATCGGCATCTCACATGGTCACAGAGGCCCAACACCAACCATAATGCCCCCACGGGTTAGAACATAACAAAACATAGACGTACAGAATGTCACAGAATCATTGTTGCCTTGCTGCAGAATCTCTTACCTATGAATTATTTAGTTAGTTTACAGTCTCATTTAATGAACGTAAAAAAAATGAAATAACAGTTCCAATTTGTAAAATTATTGATTGTAAGTGTTGAGATTTTACTATAGTATATTACTAAAATTCTGCACTTACAGACTGAAAATAAAGGAAATCGTCGTATATCTTTCTTAACGGCCACGCTCCTGTTTGAGCGTATTAAGTTATAAATTATTTATGTAGCTCCTGGTTTTCTAGTTGCATTAACGAGAAATAATCTTGTGAGATATACATAAGAGGATGTGAAACATGGAAGCGCACTTAACGGATGGTGATTATATTCATATACTTCCTTTATGTGGATGCTATAACATATTCAATGTACGTGATATTTCTATTTAATAAGATGTAGATATTGATGACTAAAATAATAATATTGTGGTAAAAAGTTCACCACAATAGATACACTAAATACAAATAAACAATAAATAATAAATTCAAGTAATTTACTTTTCGAGATGTATGCTTTATAATAGTGAAGTTATATATACATTATCAAGAAATGCGAGATTCCGTTAGTTATATTTTTGCCTTGCATAAAGCTTTATTAGATGTTAGAGAAAAAATTTTATTTTTGTCGATTTGTTTATTTTATATAGCTACCCGAATGCGCGTATCAAACGAATGTTTGTTGTATCGAGTTCTGGAAAATAGAGAAGTACGGAATTTTTAAAAAGTCCATCAGAAAGCGAATAGGGACAAAGCTAGGTATTAATCTCAATAGTACTATTCTAAAAGTGCATGATCGGTTTATGTAAAAGCTTGTCAGTGCTGTCAATACTACTACTAGCTTGAACGAGATATACGCGGCTTTATCTTATTATCACAAGGATATTCGGTATTCGGAATATCACTGCCACACATTGATGCATTTCGAAATGCAAATTTCTACAATGCAACCAGATTGCATGATGAGACATATAATAGCACGAATTCGTTAGGCATTTGAAATTCAGAAACGATCAAATTCTTTTTTTTTAATTATGCAAAAATAGTGTTCAACATGACAGAAAAAAGCATTTGGGAATTTCTTAAATCACAATTATAACACTGCGGTTTAATTTAAAATTGTAGAGCAAAATAACATTTATTAGGACGATAAATTAGAAACAATAGACGCGCGCGATTAAATTATTTTTATTTTTTACAATTATTTTATTTTAAAATTATTCGCGTAATTGTCTTTGCTTAATTTCCTGTCGTTAAGAAAATATTGCTATTTTATTGTTGTTTCAATGTCAAATATTACTTGACGACACTGTTGAAGAAGAAATAAAGGTGAAGGAGGATTCAGCAAAAGAGGATAGTTTTAATTTGCGGGTAAGAACAACGGCAACTGCCGTCTTATTGGCAACTTATATTAGGTTTCTCCATTTCTATGATCAAGGCCAGACTCCACGGTACCCACAGTTCTGGGAAAGAATCGATCGATCGTTCTCTTTGTCCCGCACGAAGGATCCTCTGAGATCCTTATTCCGTCGGGACTTGCTTCCTTGTTGCTCGCAATAACGTAGAAAAATAAAGCATTGGCATTTCTCCTGATACAATCTCTCATACTTTGAAAAGGGAGAAAAGTTTCCCACTCTTATTCCCATTAGAGTGCACTTACTTGTGCTTCGTTTCACAGGAAGCCCATATATATCTCTAGAAAAGTTAGGTGCGTCTGGATTAGTTTTTTTTACATGGCGTTTTAATTTAGAATCTAAATTGACTAATAGCACATATAATGTAAACTAATACAACAATATATATTTATTAGTATTATATTAACATATAGTATTACAGATAACATAGGATTTCTATTATAATGGCATATGGTATTAATCTCAGTGGACATGATAATGGAATTGGAATACGAAATGAAAAATTATTATTATTCATGCAATGAGAGAGATTGATATCTTAATTATTATTTGTTCTTCATTATAAAGTCTATTTTGAATTGAAGGATCAATTATCTATAATGCATTAACTGTAGAATAACAATGCTAAATTTTGACCACATCTATTTTGATTGACATACTTTTGCTCTGTTTTTTGCATAAATGCCATTTAGTAAAAAAAGGACAGTGTGCGTTCCTTACATTATAGGAACAAATAAATTATAAATAAACCACTCGGTTGCGCAACCCAAAGTCACTCGACTGCGACTAACCTCGCTCGTATGACTATTAGCGCGCTAGTCTGCATCGAACAAATCGTTTAGAAGAGATAATAGTAGTTGCGGAGAGGTCTGTGAGTACTGCTGCGGTATACGCGGTATGCGGTGTAACGATGGGCGAACTTGGCACTTCCGCGCTCGTCCGGAAGTCACCAACGATGCAGGTTGCAGTTTTACCTGAGGTCAGCGCGTTGCGAATTGGCGGGCCGTTACTTTCATCGGGTGAGAGGCCTTTAGAAGCGTCCTTTGACTGCCCGAACTAATTTGCGAGGTCGTTACGGCGCAGAAGTAATTTTAATTGTTTCGGTGTATGGAGCACACGGAGAAAACACAAACACAATCGCGCGAGGTTGATCGACCTACATGTAACTACGCTTGTTCTTCCACCACGCCGTGAAGCTTGCGGTCGAACATCGTCGCGCTCATTAACGCTATGCTATTCGGACTACTGTCCAAGTTAAGTAAAATGCAAAACTAAATGTAGCATTAACATGTCCAGAAAAATCAATGCAATTTGCCGTAACACTATTTAATTTTGTACCTACATTGTAGAGAACTTATTTTTACAAGCGAAATAATAAAATTTCAGTACAACAAATTTTGTATAAAAATGAAAAAATACATAGAAGATCAGGTTAATGGATAACACGTTAAAGAATTATTGCCTTAAATTTAAGCTTGTTATGCATAATCGTTTTGACATGAAGTATGTATAAAAGATAGCTTTTATTTTAGTACACGGAGAAAATTTTATGTTAAATTTTACTATGCTGCCGCACCAACTGCGGACCATCAAGACGCCCCAAGTTTAAATGCTATAGTCTTGTGTAAAATTACTATGTCCATAGCATTTAATGCTACAATCATAGCATTCAATGCTATAATAATGCTATGATCGTATCACTAAATGCTATGGACATAGTAAATTTTACACAAGACTATAGCATTTAAACTTGGGCGTCTTGATGGTCCGCAGTTGGTGCGGCAGCATAGTAAAATTTAACATAAAATTTTCTCCGTGTACATGGGTAAATACACACTCGACGGCTATCTAGTTGTACAAATTAAATGATGAACTTAAGTATTGGAAAAAATTATCGTAACATAATTTCTGGACACGTTGGAAACCTTTAAAACTTAATTGGATTCGAAGGAAAAATAGTTTGAGAGGCGAGGTAGTATTTCTTAAGACGATATCGACCTACGCTGACTTTATGCGATCTCATCAGGCGTAAAGCGTTGCAATTTGTGTCGCTATGTGGAAAACTATCCACGACATTAACGATTTTCTCTGCAAGCATAGACTATGGAATCACGAATTATACGTTTAATGGAATAGAAAGTAATCTCATGTTTAACAGATCATGTTTACGATCATCGTCTCTAGATCTACTATAAGAGATATACAGGGTGGGACATTTAAATTGTGACGCTTAAATATCTAAAAAATAAAGCAAAATAGAAAGAAATGTTTCAGACGAAAGTTGTTCAAATTTATTAGTAGAAAAAGATGATACAATCAAAAATAGGGTTTCCATTTAAAGAACTAAGATGACTTAAATCTGACTTTGGCATTGGCAACGCCACATATATAGTCAAACTAGAACTGCTGTTAAATGCGTTTTTTTAAACCTTACAACTTTTGTCTGAAACATTTCTTTCTATTTTGCTTTATTTTTTAAATATTAAAGATATTTAAATATTTAGGTGTCTCAATTTAAATGCCCCCACACGGTATATAGTCATGAGATTTGCGTCATATTTTAATATTTAATTTGCTTTTTATACGTAGGACAGATATTTGCTATTAAAGCCTGCGAGTTTTCAATATCTTCCAGTCTGTAACGTAATTGTTCCCAAATACTGGAAATAAATTCGCACCTTTGAAATAAAATATGAATGATGTACACATTTACGAATCAGACATGATGTTCATCTTTTTATCAATACAGCACAGTAATAATGCAATTAATTAATATTTTATTCGTGCGCTATTACCGCTTTCAGCATATCAAAATTTCAATACGAAGCAGGTCATTACGAAGTAGCGTAGCTATCGGTCGGCAATTAAATAAGCATTATACAAGTCGTCACCAACAATGTATAATCTAAAAAAAGAATGAAAACTGATTCCCTCCCAAGAACCTTCTGTTCTGATGTTGCTGTCATAAAACATATATGACTCAGTTCGCCTCTGTTATCCGCCGCTCCTTTTTAAACGCCGTTTTATCGCACTCTGCATTCTCCATAGGAAAAAGACGAGATCTCGAGCATCTCCAACGGTGCCTTCGTAATAGGGTATTTTTTTGCGATAGTTGCATCCGCCTCTTCGAATCTTCCCATCCTTCAGGCAACATACTCCATAAGATGCAGGAGCTAGTAGTCCTTTCTCGTCTCACGGAACCTCCCTTTTCTCCTTCATGCATAATTCCGATGTGTTATAGAAATTGTAGTGAGAGAAAGAGAACAGTAGATGTATAGGTGAGTGGAAGTGAGAGAATAATGAGAAAGAGAGAGAAGGGGAGAGGAAAAATAACTCATCGATCGCTTGTTATCGAGAGAGCTATTAAATTCAACGAAGCTGGATGAAGGTAAATTATTTATTACGTCCTTGAAAGGAACTACGTATGTATGAAAGCGTGAACTTTTCACCTACGGCTCTCACGACTTTACACGGCGCTTCCGAACTATCGCGATTTATCGAGAAAGCTGCTGCTTTTGGAAATTCTATCAAGCGGATGAAGAGAATCTCGGAGTACTTTCGCCTAACAGCATCTACGGTCCTAGTTACTCTGAATTAAATCGTATTACTACCGTGTAACTAGAGAGCGAGATGATATAACTTCCATACCGAACATTTTCGTCCTTCCTTGATATTCGATGGAATTTTCCATCTAACGAGATGTCAGAACGATCTTTCCTGATTCGATTCCGCGAAGAACTCTTCTCATTCTTTGGCGAAATTCAATTTCGACTTAGATCTCAGAGCTTGACACGAAACGATCTGCCCCGTACCGACGAAACGGGGAGACGGCTAATTAAAACACTCTCGAAATTTGCATTCTTCAATGAGTTAGGCATTTGACCGTTCAAGTTTTTTTTTTAGATTTCATTATTTAAATATTTCAGGCGACCGCTCAATCTTAATACTCGGTATTTACAATATTTTGGGCTTTCACTTTATTAGTGATAAATTCAAAACTAAAAAAAATATTAAAATAAGATTATAATTAGTAAAGTGGAACTTCAGAATCTTGCCACTCTAGCTAGTAAGCTGAACAAGAACGCGGCATATACGAGCATAAAATATGTCGGAAAAGGTGTATGCGCCTTCGGTCGTTTCTAATAGAACATCTTCGCTTTTTATTCCGTTTTACATAGTGATATTACCGACGTCACTACAAAGAAAGAAGAAATCTTTTCAAGCATCTTTTTTCCTCGTTTTCGTTCTATCGCGGCGCCGGCTGTTTATGTTTTCGCACCGGCGCGTTCAACCGAAGACTCGTCCTCATTTACTTTGGAAATGAAGGTGTTACAACGAGGTGGGCGGAAGGCGCGGCAGTGCGCTTTTATTGGTACGCCTTACAGAGCCATTTTGCATCTTCTCTCCTCACACAGTATTCGTCACCGACTTTCTCCCTATTTACGCGTAGAATTCTACCTCTTTCTGCAGTTTTTTATTCTTTCCTTTCCCTATTTTTCGCCCTTTTCTCTCTTACCTTCTGCGAGAACGTACGATTCCTCCTGTTCGTTCGAGCATCGAGCAAATTACTTTCTGAGTGGCTCCGTCGAATCGTAACTCGTCTCACTCACGTCTATTCTTTTCCCTTTTCCGCGCCTATGTCCCAGTTCCTTGGGAATCTGGATGGATATCGACCATTATTAATCTTTACAATTCGAGGGGCAATGCTTCCAAGTTTTCATCCTTATACAGTTATTAAATGGGCGTTCTTAATCGTGTCGGATACAAAGGATAGAATATCGGAAATATTTTTATTTCTGTCGTCTGACGAACAGGAGTATTGCGCTGTAAGTTCTCACGCAGTATTGGAACTTACTTTCTTATTGAAGAAAATCAATAGCGTCGTTACCATGTTTTATTTTAATACGTAAATAGACTTTTTTCTATTATAAAAGTTCGACAAATAATCGGCGCGCAGTTTATTAAGTTGGAATATATGTATTATATGTATATTATATACATTGGAATTCGTTACCTATTAATTTCTTTACTTGCGCACCACGTACCGCGCCTGACTCGTATCGTCGTTTATTAATTTGTTTATATCATACAATTTTATATTGTACAAAATTTATAAAAAATATATAGAAAAGTGTTGAAAAATAATATCTTGTGTTAATTCCGTTTCGTTTCACTAAACAAGCTCGTTGAATAATCATATGATACAAGTTTATATAAATTTGGTCTTTGATGTTCAAATAAATTTATAATGCCTATCACATAAAATTCTGAATTATTTAATAATAATATAGCGCATTGGCCTTTATGACGATTGGTAACGCCGCTGTTAATAAATGCCCAAATAATTCGTCGACATATTCAGTGTATTAATATATTGAAACGTTTCTATACGAAATAAAAATTAACTTTTATTCTTACATATAGGTATTTCTATTCTTTTACAATTTTACCTTTTACATCTTTGAGGCGCACAAGTGCATAGCACAAATTTACGAAAACTGATGAATATAAAATCGAATTTTTTCTATGGACGCGATCTTCTGTGTCTAGTACATCGTGCAAAAGAACACGATGAATATATGGATGCGGAAGTAATACCCGATAGCGATCAACTTTCATCCATGTATCCCGTTTTTGTTGCTACCGTAATAATAGCCGTAGCAACAGCGAGAGCACCTCAAGGGAAGTATCGATCGTTCCTCGTGGACTTAAGGAACATGGAAGATGCTTTCCTTGTAAAAGTTTGACACGAGAAACGTTTACTTTTTGTTCAACAAACTTACAGCTTACCAAACACGAATGCGTAGAAGACGCGTTGAAGACAATACACAGATTGCCGAGAATATGTAAAATTAGTCTAATTGACACATGTTTGATATATTCGATATATATCCTAATATTGGTACTAATTAAGATTCTACATTTTAGCATTTAAATGATTACGATAACACCTCCATCTGAACATGACGCTGAAAAAAGCTGGAAAAACGTTAAAATATTAAAACCCAAATATCTGAAATATTAACAAACAAATAGTTATTGCATTCAAATTTATCTTGGAATATTGAGCAATTAAAACTTGGATATATATAATTGGGTATAGTTGCTTAGTACCCCATAAGAGTAGAATACAAAAGTAGAATGCAAATCCTACAATTTATATTTAATTTAATAATCATTTTTGTTTATGTTTAAACGTATTTTATACGTAGCACCAAGCAAACAGCAAAAACGGTATCAATGCAAAACTTATCAGCAGCATTAAATAAGAGATAATGCACAATCTAATATAACAGCAATAAATACTTCAGTTCATATACTTTAAGCCTTACGTAATAAATTTCCTGAGTTTTGTTTTCTTCTAAAAGTGGCACAACATCAATCTGATAGCGTTTTAAATAAATTTTTCAATTTTTCATGCAACTTAATTATACTTAATCAAAACTAATAAATACTTATATGAGAATGGACATTTTAAAATCATTAAAAATAATCAGATTAAGAAATATTAGTATAGTAGTATAGTAGAACTATTTTTTTATATTTTGCTTGACATATCTCAAACACTTCTTTAATATTATCTTGTACATATGTTGTTAATTTGTGCCTGATAAAATCGTTTTAATGCTATCTCAAGATAAGTTGATTCGCCTTTATCTGATGTAACTTGTTTATTACCTTTTTAGTTAGATCTGTTTTATCAATAAAAATATATATCAATGAAAATATAATTATAGATACGCAGCTATTTTCTACGCTAAAACGATCACTTCAGCAGATGTATCGCAAGCGTTATTCTAAACTCGTCGCCTGTGGCGTACAGACCATTGTCCAAGGCAGACGTCTTAATGTATTCGGCGCCTACAGTATCGACATATGTATGTACGTTGCCGATGTACAGGGTGTATCGTGCATTCATTTCCAAGAATTATTTCTCAAGTAAATTTGATATTGCTTTCTTCGCGGCGAACACTTAATTCGATATTTTTTTATTTTTAACATTTAATATCTTGATAAATAAACTTTAAAATAAAAATAAAACGCATTTTGAATATTAATTGAAAACTGCTTCCAGTTCCAATTATCTTATTATTACTATAAGCTTACACCATTAAATTTTTATTTTATGAAAGCCTTTTAGTAATCTATTTTTTGCAAAAACTAAAAACTAGAATTGTCTACATTGAAACAACACGTATAAATTATTCTTAGAATTAGATAAAAATTAATTTCCCATTCAGAGAAAGTATGCAATATTTCTGATACAACCTGTATCGACGTACATAGATATATACGTCTTTGTCTCATCAGGTCTATAAGGCCAAGTCAGTGCAATTTACGTATGTACCTAGGTCTACATTGAGACAATTGCCATTCGGACATTGGTCTCTTCGAATAGTACAACGACATAAATAGCGAAGTTCATCGAGTTTATGAGAGCCGCTTTGCATATGACACCATATTCCATTTTGATACTAAATATTCGAAATTATCGGAGAAAGAACACGCTAAAATTGCCAATAAAATTTAAATTATAGTGTAAATAATATATAATTGGAAATATTTATGACTAAGAATAATTTGTTTCTGTTTAAAGAAAATAGCTTTCTTGTCAGAATTAGCTGCATAAAATGTTAGAAATAAAATTGACTGATTTTGGCGGTAAAGTATAAAAGCTTAAAAGATAACAAAAACAAGGAATACGCTGATTAACAGTTATTCTTTTACAAAGCGAATCAAGAGCGGAATAAGATAAAGCTGAGTCTTCCGAAAAGTAAAGTTTGGCGGATTTTAGGCAATACACTTTTCATCACATGCTATAATCACCTTACCTATATTGGTAAGAAAAGAACATATTTTTCTTATATATATATTCTTATAATCACTTTCTAGTCTCACTTTATAATCAGGTCACTTTGTCTCAACGCTAAACTCATCGAGGTCTGCTTCGCGGAGGTATTCTACATTATTGACATTTCTCGGTAAAAGCTACAGAATGTTCCTGAAAAGTAGGTTTTGCTCGAGATTTCATCGTATCGCTCTCGTAATTTGCATATAAATAAATCAAGCTTAAATAGCTCGAAATAACTTTCATCTTATCTGTCCATACACGAAGGTAAACCGTAAACTCCTACTTTTACCGGGAATGGGTGTTCTTCTCTCTCAAGTCATCACATCGCCGACGTATTTACGTAAAATTCGCAGTCTACGGGATCTACTTGACATGGTCCAGCGAATCGTGCGCACTTCCTCCATACGGTTACCAGAGTTTGCGCCGGTGTCGCGTAATAACAGCGTCTCGCGTCGCGCTAACAGTTTCGCAAGTTGCAAGCTGCTTCTGTCCCGTGGCACGGATCGAATTCGTGAATCCGGGGTTTGCAAGCCCCCCTTCGCCTTCCCTTTCTCCGCTTTTCTCCGTCTCGGTTTCCCGCTCGCGTTGTACCTCTTATGTATCTCGAGCTCTATCTATCCTCCGTTCCTCCCTATTCCGGCTCCGCCAGAACGGCAAACAATGTCCGGAGTAGTTTGGGGAGAGCTTGGCAACGTGCAAATGCGGCTTAACGTACAAATGCGACTCTCACCTCCTCCGTGTCCGTCCTCTGCGACGGTAACTGGGTTGAATGGAAATATATGCATCGTCTATCCGCTCTGTAGCAACCTCTATTACGAAACCGCTAAAAACTATGCGTTAGATCTTCACGAAATTCATTTCCATTTCCTGTAATTTTTTCCTTATATTTTATACTATCAGATTCGCAAAACTCAGTTTCGCGGACGATAACACTTCTTAAACCTGTTATCTATATCTCGCGCGACGTCTTCCATCACTATCACTTAACGCCGAAGGGTTGAGATGATTCTTATCAGATACTCGTCGTATACATGTTTTAATGCGCGTGCAACAAAATCTTGGCGCGACGTAACCCATTTGTACGCAGGGATAATGAGGTCAGGATTAGAGATACCGCATTTCCGTCCGCTCCGTCGTGCATACATCACAAATGCATACCTAAAACCATATTTACATAAGTTTTAAGAAAGTTATGCCGTAATTTCGTCATCTCTCTGCAAACGCTATTACAATTTATCACGCTTGAAAATGTCTTGAGAATTTATGTTTTATAATGAGCAAATTTGCGATTAGCGTCGGGAAAGTCGTCGGCCCGGTTTATTATCCGATGAGCTCTTTATTGAAAAACCGCAATCGCGCGTTCGCTCTCGACGTGTCCGTGGCACTCGAAAGCCCCTTAGTTATATCACAGCGACTCGTTTTCATGCGCCGCTCATGCAAACCCGGTCCTACTAAAACTCGATAATACCGCAACAAGCCTTTCAACTCGATTCTCCGGCGTGTCGCTTCAAAGAGCGCACTCGATTCACTTTTTCGCTACCATCGATCGATGTATAACGCCCTGTGGTCGTCTCCCGAGAGATCGTTCCGTCGAGATTGTGGACGATTCGGGTGGTACCTTTGATCGTACCGGGAACAATGCTTAAGTGGCTGTTATCGCGTTTGAGCACAAGCCACAGGGCGTTCCTGACCCATTTTGGGGAAGGTCCTGCGGGATGCAATAATGTCGTCTCTTCTCCGCGAGAGCACGTATCTCGGATCCTGCCGGCGAACGGCGCAGTGTAATGAGAATTACATTGTGCATTATCGTAAACGTAGCCGCTTCTCGAATGTCCCCGAGGTAATTATCCGGCAGTTGGAGAGGACTTGGACAAGTAGCCGGCGTTCTTCGGCACGAGCGCGTTCGATTATATCGGAAGTATCTTATACACGTGTAATTTTGTCTATTATCGGTGAGCGTAATATTCTTAAATGTGTACACCTATTTACGATACTTATTGCCTTACGTAATTGCAAATCACGTAGCACGTAATAAACTTATTTGCGTGTTGACCCGACACATGACACGCGAAAGAAACGCGATATTAAATTGGGGCTTGTGCAGAAAAACAGCATGGACGTAGCATTGTCCAAAAAAATAAGGGCTATTTTTAACACACTGATTGCCACGCGATACTCACGAGGGTTGAAGCTATCGTTGTAACGATCCCGCGGGAAATCTATTTCATTTCGTGTACGAATTATATCGCAAAACGAGCAAGTATCTTATCGTTTCACGTTTCATCGCAAACAATGCTTTTTTTCATTATAAACGCGAAATGCCTCCCGATTAAATCGAATTAAATCGCGCATTAAATGAAAAGTGATATAATATATTCATCAATTTGTTTTAAATAAATTAGAGATTTTGTTTTTGACGTTAAATTAAAATGGAAAACGTGCAGTATATGTGATAAAATTGGGTAAAGCAACAATTATATATAAATGAAATATAAAATAATCCACGAGAGTCACACGTTTGATACGTATTCATCGTTTTCCCCCGGGACAAACTTCACCGCTTTTCTTTCCCGCTAACTTTCTCTCGCGCTTCCAGCGGGAGAGAAGCGGGGGGTCACGTTTCGCGTTGGCGGTTACGGACGGGACGAAGTACGAAACGAGTTCGAAGCTCGTTAACATGAGAAAGCACGCGGAATCGGCAAAAATGTCGTTTCTTCCGACCAAGAGAACAACGGGAAAATTACGTCCAGCCATTTAACTGCGACGTTTGCTTTCAACGGCTCGCCGCCGTGCCGCCGACAACAAAAGGCAAGCGGAATAAGCAGGCCTTTTATTCTTCCCGTGGATTTATGAATATTTGCGGAATAAAAGTATACCCGAGAGCGATATATATCGCTTTGTAAAACGACCGCCGACGTCGCGTCGCACCCCTGCTACAATAGTTGCACCGCTGTTCGCGCCGCATGCCATGCATCGAAGCGTACGAAGCAACGATAGCCGAAGTCTACTACGGCCCGCAGACTATACACCGTTGTAGAAATTGGATGCAGGGATATAAATTTAGTTCACCCCCCTCCCCCATGCTATTCTTTCCCTTTACATCGAAATATCTCTCTGAAATTGGTTCGACGCACATAGAGCGTAACTAACGTTTCTTGCAGTCTCCGCGCCACGCGCGTTAGTTTTCTTTTGCATCTGCCAGAAATCCGACTGAAGTTGATTAACGATAAATCGGCAAAAATATGTGAGTAATGTTTTGCTTATTGGTGTTTGCTAACATCAAATTAAGTCTTGCATAACATTTAGAAATTAATTGGATCTGAAAATTAAATAATTTTACTTCTCACGATGAAATAATTAATGATATTTTTTTTGTTGTGCAAAATAAAGATAAACTTTGTATTTTATAAAATTAGATTTTGTATTAGATATTTAATAATTCTTTTTAAGTGGAATTAGTTATTTGAAACGTTAAAGAATTAGATATAATTTGTCCCTGTAACAGTTAAAATTAAATATATAATCAATTGCATTTTTAAGCTTATTGATTAAATGAGTTTTGATAAGTGATTGCGCATTTATCTTATGTTTTTACTAAATCTAGAATTTATTGGTATAGTATATGATTCACAAAAGAGTACTTTTTAATGAAAAGTAGATCACAGCGGATATACTGAATAATTCGAGCTTGTGAAAATATCGTTTTGTTAATGATACCACGTAAATGTAATTATGAATTTCGGGTAGTTCGCATGACTCGCATCCGTAACGTTCGCGGCATTTGAAATTCGGTCGACGTTACCGTCGGCTACCCTCCGCGAACTTTCAAATAGCATTCCTAAACGTGAGTACATAATAGTGGTGTAAATGTTCTTGCATACGATGTCACTGTAGCGGCCAACTGAAATTCCGGTCGAGCGTGCAGCAATGGGTTTGGAAACTTTATCGATACCTACCAGAAATGTAATGAAATATGCAAAACATTAAATTTTAATACTCTTAAAGTTGTATCAATAGCTTCGAGTTGAAAATTATTTTAATCTAGTTCAATGATAGCCGAATAGAGTTAGTGGACATTTCACGACACGATATCGACAACTTTTCTCTTTCCCCTTATTTACGATTTATACCGCATAAAAAATATCAAAGTTTTCACGTATAAATAAAAAATATTGTTATATATAAAATTTCATTTTTTTCCGATATTTTTTATCGCGCTAAATAACTTCTATCGCTTAATACACAGTAAAAGTTTACTGTGCATTATCCAATTTATGTAATTCCAAGCTATGCGACTCTTCGACATGCCATAGTACACTATCGTTTAGCGCAATCATTTAAAATTTCCGGAGGTAAAGTTCTAAGAACAAAGAAAGGTTGGAATAAAAATATGCAGCGAAACAACATCGAGGATTCTGTATAAAACTGAGTCTTATAAATATACTCTTTCAAAGTGTTGTAATATCGAGGTCGGATATCTTCTGTTCTGGCCTGTCCTTTGTGGCGGTCCTATCGAGAAGGTAGGACGTGGAAGAATTCTTCTTTGTGCAGCATGAAATCTTCTTACTTCATCACGAGAAGGATCATCCACCTCTTCTAACAGTAGCAAAAAAAGAAACCATTTTTTTGTTTTATTTAAAGCTTTGATGTTTTCGGAAAAACCAGTCAGGTTGAAAACAATATTAAGCGCGAATACACGGATTGCAAGAGAAAAGCACAGAGACATAATGAACTTTTTAGTACTTCTGTTGAATTATTACGCTTTTGTAACTCACGAGAGATTATTGAAGTTTTGACTACGAATACTTTTCTATCTAAGTATGTGCTATACTTTGCGGTATGTATAAAACTGCCTATTTATACTACTATTATTCTTTTTTCGATCTTTTTATTCCTATTTTCGTCTACATTAGAAAAAGTCTCTTTTTCAGTTTCGTGTTTAATTGCACAATTTCATTTAAACTTACATGTCATGTCATTCATCTGTCAATCTTTGCACTTTTTAAAACTTGGTTCTCGTGAGGAATATTTTTAGAATAGACATATAATTCGGGAAAGACTAATTCCGCGATGAGGGACGAAAGCGGACAGGCATGTCGCGGATAAAATTTTCTACTCTCCGAGATACGAAATAATGCCGTTCGCTTCGTGTAAGATGAACCGCCATTTGTTAGCAACGTCGCATTCTTAAGCGCCTCGAGTAACTCGATACCGGCACGTAGAAGTCTCGAAATGAACTTGCTCCCCGTATTTGATGCTGTCGTTTCAGTCGTTCTGAAACTGAAAATATGTCTCCCTTTATACTACTCCTTTGTAAAATAGCAATATAAAAGTCGCTAGTCTATATGTCGCAATTGAATGGTTTGAGGCAATAGCATAGATACTGAGTTGTACAAAGAAAAACCTTATAACAATTTTATTTTAATAGATATTATTTCTTCTTTGTTATTAGTAATACATTAATTAAAAGTTATCAAGTTGTATAGTAATATAATATAACATCTTGTTAATGATTCAACTCTCTTAGTTATTCTTATGAAATTCACTTTTAAGTTTATTATTTGAAATCCTTCAATTGTGTTGCATTAGGAACAATCAAATCACGAAAATAATATCTCAGCATTCATTATTAATATACAGTCAGTCATGAAATTACATCATCATTATTATGATTTTTTTTTAATTCGTGAACGAAGATATCTGTAATAAGATCATAGATGTTTGTTTATTTATATATTATGTTAATATTGAAAGGCTGTTTTCGTCGATTCAAAATCAAACCTCCTTCGATTAATTGGTTGTAGATAATGTGTAGATTTTATTAGTCTTATGAGTTAGTGTAAATGCGAAAAGACATGTTATAACATGAAATTTTTGTTATTTTATAAGAAGCAATTAATATTTCTATATGTTATGTTGCGCTATGTTGCGCTAAACGCTCGTGCAATTGCGGTTTACCCCTGTATTTTGGTTTATTTATACGATATTTGTTAAGTGATTGAGTAACACTAGATTAATTAATCGAGTGTGCGGTCGGCGGTGATCTCGTCGATGTAGTAGTAGAGACCGGTACCCAAATATGATCGTCGATGTTCCGTACGCCGCGCCGCAGCTCCCGGAACCAGCGTTTGTTAAATCGAGGAAGCAATTTTATGAATAATATCACGATTTGGTTGATTCGTGCGTCATGCGGGCCGCCGTGTAATCCGGTGGTTATCCGGTACGCTTGGTCTTCTCGCGTAATCCGTGCAATTATACTAGATCTCTCAGCGAATACCGAAAATTCCTCGCGGCTGGGGAAATGAGAGAAAGCACACAATGGAAAAGTTTAAGTGGCAAACCAACGGCTCGTTAGCCGGCGCGGAATGCGCAAACAGAAAGTACCGTGAAGGCTTTTATTGAAAACGCTGGTTACCGTAATTGGATGTAAGCATCATTCACCGTATAACTTTATCCATACCTGCTGAAAGTATTTAAATACGAATGGGAAATGTGTGCAAAACTCCCTGGCATAACACGCGTGTAATACGAATATCTCTACGTATACAGCGACGAAAATAAAATTCCATTTGTCAGAATTGGACTGCCAACATTTAAATTCTCACAGCAGATATAGCACACGTTCGTTCTTTTATTTTAACCAGGTTAATTTTCTTGAACAGAAGCAATATTTTAGACTACGGGCATGCGCATATTTCTCATGAAAGCAAATTCTCGAGAAGGATAATATTACGAGAAGTTAAAATTATATATACAGAGAAAATAGTATTTTCCGTATATCTTTTGGTCTACCGGCTGTGCCGTTGCTATTCTCGCTGTATCAATGCTTTGAATGGAACGAGAGAAACTCTGGAACGTCTCGCTGGCAGAGAGTATTGATATTATCTGTATAATTGAAACTCGGTTTGGAAAGATATAATTATTTCATTTCCTTCGGCATGGCTCTCGAGTTCCGTAACACGCAGCTCCGTATAATTCAGCTTTCTTGCCGTAGCCGCGCTCACGAAGTTCCGGCAACAAGTTACAGCCTTCGACTTCTAGCCCGGTAACTTTAAGGGTGAAGAACTCGAGACGCGCAACGTGTCAGACACCATAGGCGCTTGCCTGATTCATGGTTGACGTCCCGCGGTGTGTAGGAGTTGCCCCTCGCTAATCTAAGAAGCTGATCATCATGCATGCAAGCATCGTGTAATTAACCGCGGCAGAGGTCTTCCGATGCTCGTACACGTATACTAGGCGAAAAACAGAGCAAATCGAGGTTGCGGTCAGACTGGCGATTTAGCCGTCGCGATATAATGCATCATTTTAAAGGTCAACATAAATTCATCAGATATCTTGCATTATTCGCATATCGGCTGCAATAATTTGAAAGCCTTAACTCTCTGATGGTGCGCTCGACTGTTTTTATAATGACTAAATCGTCAGGCAATTTTCAGAGAAAATTAATGAAAAGAAGGATAAAAAGGAAAATGGTAATCAGTATGTCGAATAGAAAAGGACAACGTGCCGTCGCGCTGTCCGTGTAAGAAGAGATGGAAGAAGCGATGGACGGGAGACGTGCGTCAGAGGGTGCACGACGCCCCCGTGTTATGGCGAAAGGGCGGAAAGGCGGAGGGATATAGAGTGGGCTCGCCCGGGCACGACATGGCCACCCCCTTTATCAAAGGCCTTGGCACTTTGCCACGTCGCAGCGCATAATGAAGCAGCACGTTGGGCTTCGGTTATACTGGCGCCAGGGCTCGTGTTTTGCCTCTCAGAGAATAGTTTATTGTGCCGCGCTGCGCTGCGGCCCATCGCTGTCTCCTTCCGCACCGGCAGTTCTGTTCGCCTTGTCATGTATGATATTCGCATTAGTATTAAGGCGTTTAATACTCGTGGATCTGCTAATACTATATAGATTCTCTTTTGACGCGAAGTGCACAGGCGGAGCGATTTCCGTAGGGCAATAATAGTCTGACACCACGTGTCAAATATATCGATGAATAACGTTGGAAATATCCCTATTCGATGTTCAATATAATCAATCCTCTCTGTAATATCTATCGCATAAGATATTACAAAATTACCGTTTTCTTTTAACGATAGATTACTCACAATCAGTGAAATTGAAATTCTTAACGAAATTCTCGTTAGTTGAGATTGTTCGTTATAAGTTCATAAATAAGATTGTATTTTAATCGAAAATTCAATTTCCTAAAAATAATGAGCAATGATTTCTGCGTTATATACTTAAATCTCTGAAGCTCAATACGCTAAAAAGTTTTCATTTTGAATTATATATAATTCTGAAGCTATTAATGCTTTGATATTGAAATAGTTCTGTCGTTTGTCTTAACTCGATTTATCATTTTATACTTGCAGCTTCGCTTGTCATTTTAATTCTACATTATTTAATCACTCAGAATTAAAAAAAAATCGGAACTCTCAAGATTTTCAAATAACAAGTAATGGATCAATCTGGATGCAGCCATCCATCAAAAAGTAGCAATATACTCATATGAGAGAGATCTCTCGTGTACAATGTATCGTTTTGTGAAACATAACTTCGTGATACGCGATTTCCATTAGCTCAGATTGGCTGAAGTGACGTTTCCAACTATTGTGGGAACGTCAAAACTTCCGTGAACAAAGACGGACATTAATGTCCGTTTATCTGCTAATCGTCGGGACAGCAATGAAGCGTCATGGTTTGTTAGGCCACAGTTATATCCGCTTTGTATTCGAAAGTGCTGTTATCGGAGGAACTGTAGACGGCATAACGAGAAGATTATTATCCAAGCCGCTTAATTTATGCAAGTAATAAACTCATGACGCCATTATTGGCTCTGTGGTTATACAAGCGCGGTGAATACACGCTAGGTATTCATAAGCAACGAATCTCGAAATTTCGATAACTGCCATTTCAAACAAACGATATCATATCAAGAATTTATGCAAACGGTAATTTCTAATTTAGAGTACGTTCGAATAATTTAGCGTAATAAAACATTAACGCAACAACAAATGTATACATTCTGTCTTATTGATTTTTATTAATCAACTTCTCTTCTTAGTCGTACACTCTTGACAGAGTGGTCGTAGTTATGAACTTTTACACCGATTCCGCCGGAAAGAAATTAAAACTCGACTAACAATAAGTCATGTAATGCGCACTCTCTAAATCTAAATCAATAAAAAGTTACTGAAATGGCATAACTTACATTTACATTTACATTTACACTGATATCAGTGAATAATCACTGAATGCATCAATGACTATTCACCGATATCAGTCTAAAGTATGCTACTTCAGTGACTTTTTACTGATTCAGATTTAGAAAGCAAATATTAATCGCAAACAATCGTGTAGACGTTTGTGTGTATAAATTGAGACATTATACGATATGTAGGAGGGGCAAATATTAAGGATGTAGTTATCTGTAGAAGAGTATATAGTATGACAAAGGTCAGTGTGCATGACTGATAATACTCAATTGGCGAGATACTATGCTCAGTCGTCTTCGCAATGGCGAGCTATTCGTATCTCGGAGTTGCTTTCAGCTTTATTTTTGTTGTCACGCATAGTTTTGCTGACAACACATTATCTTTTCCTAAAGGTTTTCTATTTGGCACTGCTTCATCCGCTTATCAAATAGAAGGAGCTTGGAATGAAGGCGGTACGTAAAGAATTTCTATCCAACACTCAATGTCACTCAATTATTGAAGCATTAAGAGATGTTAGTATCTTAGGTATAAACAAGATTTATGGAATATTATATATATAGGCGTTTTCGTCAATTTTATAATTAATTTATTATGGTGTGCTTAAATTCAAAAAGGTAAGGGCGAGAATGTCTGGGACCAATTTGTACACGAACATCCAAATTTAATACGTGATGGTAGCAATGGCGATGTGGCTTGCGATTCCTATTACAAATATAAAGAAGATATACAGTTATTAAAGAACATGGGGGTACATTTTGCCTAACTATATTTTATTAAAAGCGACGATGTAACGATGTGGAATATTCGACATCAAAATATGATATTTTAGGTTGACTTTTACCGGTTTTCTCTCAGTTGGTCACGTATTTTACCAACTGGTTACGCTAATGTGATCAATCAAGAGGGACTCGATTATTATAAAAATCTTATTAATGAATTATTAGCAAATGGCATTGAACCATTTGTTACTTTGTATCATTGGGATCACCCAGTCATCTTTGAAAGCATGGGTGGATGGACCAATGAAATGATGGTTGAATGGATATCTGATTATGCAAGAGTCGTTTTCAAAGAACTCGGTCCCAAAGTTAAATATTTCATGACTATCAATGAACCTGCCGTCATTTGCAATGAAGGGTATTTCGATGGACAAAAAGCACCAGGTATCATTTCTTCATACCTAATATATTTGTTATCTAGCAAGAAACGTATAATATTTTTCTAGCGACATATTAAATAACTCTAAAAATGGAACATGCTTTTAGGAAAGAAATTAGGTTATCCTGGCAAATATTTGTGCATGCATAATATTTTGAAGGCGCATGCCAAGATTTATCATATCTATGACAAAGAATTTCGAAAAAAGCAGAAAGGTCAAATTGGCATAGTTCCCTCTTGCTCAGGCGCATTCCCCAAAAATCCTTTTGATACTACAGCAGTAGACGTACAGTTCCAATTTGATTGCGGATGGGTAGCCCATCCCATTTTTTCAAAGACTGGTGATTATCCAGCGATTATGAGAAACCAAATAGCTGAAAACAGTAAACTGGATGGTTTTCCGAAATCTATTTTGCCAGTATTTTCGCCAGAATGGGTGCAATATATTAAGTAAGAAATAGCACAAAAATATGCAATAATTAATACCGTTACTAATTAATTATCTCTTATCAGACTGACATTATCTCTCGGTTCTTATTATTTTTTCCGTTTTTTAAGAGGTACATCGGACTTTTTTGGATTGAATCATTACACTTCGAAACTTGTGGAAACAGTGCCACGATCAAAAGGACAAGCGTGGTACGATTATTCCGGCGTGAAAACAAGCATAGATCCATCATGGCCAAAAAGTGCTTCGGATTGGCTCAGAGTTAGTTAGCATAGAGGATTACATATGTATCAAACTATCAATGTTTTTCGCGCGCTTGAAACTTGGTTGTGTAAAACTTGCTAGGATTTAACCCTGATAACACATCAGGCACAATTAAATCGTACAGATGGTTTAACTTATTATGAATAATTTATTCTGTGAATTATTCATAGTTTGTAGTCAACGCCATAAATTGGAAATCAGAATCGAGTGTATTTCAGAAAATGTGCATATTCCGACAATTCGGCCGAATCGAATATAACTAGTGAAATTATGACCAATTATGGAGAAACTAGTAATTGACTATTGCTATTGAATGATGTAGTGTTACGAAGTAACGAATATGTTGCTCCACTGTGAATTAAGTTAAATATGTCGAATATCATCTTTCTTAAATACAATAAAATTACTTAAATTAAAATAATTTTTTTATTAAAAATAAAATACCGACGTGATTAAAATATTTGTATTTATGCGCAATATAAGTTTTATAAATATTTTAGGTTGTTCCCGCTGGATTTCGAGAGATTATTAAGAAGATCGCGAGTGAATATGATAACCCACCTATCTTTATTACAGAGAATGGTTTTTCTGACAGATGTTGTACTTTTGATTATTTAAGAATATCCTACTTACATTCTTATATGAAGGCAATGTTAACTGCCATTCGAGAAAGCGGATGTAATGTGAAAGGATATGCTGCTTGGAGTGTGTTAGATAATTTTGAATGGAACAAGGGTTATACGTGAGTTATTATTTGTTACATTTTTTTAAACTCTTTAAAATATGTATACATATTGTATATATATATATATGTAGGTCTAGAGGTATGTTCCGGGACTGTTTACGTTTTTTGAAATGTACAGTCCTGGAATATAACGCATATATATGTAATCAGATTCAAAAAATTGTCCCGAAACGTGCCGTAGGACATGAATTTTTTCCAGGACAGTCCTGGAAACTGCCAAATGTCCTGGAATATACCGATGTAAAAAATAAAAGTCCCGGAACATACTTCTGGACCTACATATATATATATATATATATATATATATATATATATATATATATATATATATAATGTATATATAATGTATATATATATATATATGTATATATATGTATGTATGTATGTATATATTTATTTATAAAATTATTTTCTAACAGAGAACGATTCGGCTTGGTACACGTCAACTTCACTGATCCAAATCGAACAAGAACTCCAAAATGGTCAATGAACTGGTATAAACATGTCATTGAGAATAAGAAACTTTTTATTGATGAGCTTCCAATCACAGCAAACATAGTTTAAACTGCGTGTCTAAACAGACATTATTGTTAGATAATAATGTAAAAAGATTGCTTAAATAAGTATTCCGCTAAGTGTCTAAAATATTCTTGGATTAATTTATTTGTACGTTATAATATATATTTCTGTGCCTATCTCTGAAAAAAGAAGCCGCCAGTATTATTATAATGCTGTAAAAACTACTATATCTTAAATATACATATAGATTATGAAAAATGAATTTACATACTACTATGAGATGACTAAATATATGTATGAACGATAGAACTATGAACTATAACGTATGGACGATAGATATGTCACAAGTAATATTCTTTTTTGTAATATAAGTGTAAAATATATTCCGCTCTACGATCAGTCGGATTGCAAAAAGCATCTGAGAGCAACCGTAGCAATCGCGATTCAAGAAATAAACGAAGTACAGGTTTTCAAAAAGGAGTAATCGCATATCATTACTCTCGGGAAATATCTTTTAACATGTTCAAAGCGAAAAACCTTGGCAAAGTAACGAGTGCGCTTTCAGTGGAACGAAGTAACTCATTATGGCATACAGTTTATTATTTTTATTCCTACGAACCTTCTCAATGTAGTGAATTTCAGCAGAACCCTTTCCGATCGGTTATTTTTGCGATAAGTAGTACTTTACATTAATATCGTCACTTTACGTCATATTGTTATTGACTGAAAACATTTATTGTCGAGATCCTAGTTAACAAATTGTCAAGTTTGAATTTTAATCACTTAATTTAATTCCTGAAATTTAAATTTCAATTAGTTAAATAAATTTATAAACTTTTAATCTTGTATGGAGTTTCCCGAAACGTGCATTCGTCTCGAGGCACGCGCCTTTACCAGCGTGCACCCGAGATACGATAAGATCTCGTTACGTCTTTTTATCTCCCCTCCTTTAGAATAGCCCTTCTCTTACTATTCTACAAAACCTAATATTTCACAAATTCCGAAGTTTGACGTAACAACTGATAATACTCAATTGCCGAGATACTATGCTCAGTCGTCTTCGCAATGGTGAGCTATTTGTATCTCGGAGTCGCTTTTAGCTTTATTTTTGTTGTCACGCATAGTTTTGCTGACGACACATTATCTTTTCCTAAAGATTTTCTATTTGGTACTGCTACATCCGCTTATCAAATAGAAGGAGCTTGGAATGAAGGCGGTACGTAAAGAATTTCTATCAAACGCTCAATGTCATTTAATTATTGAAGCATTAAGAGATGTTAGTACCTTAGATATAGACAAGATTTATGGAATATTATATAGGCGTTATCGTCAATTTTATAAGTAATTTATTATGGTGTGCCTAAATTCAAAAAGGTAAGGGCGAGAATGTTTGGGACCAATTTGTACACGAACATCAAAATTTAATACGTGATGGTAGCAATGGCGATGTAGCTTGCGATTCCTATCACAAATATAAAGAAGATGTACAGTTATTAAAGAACATGGGGGTACATTTTGCCTGACTATATTTTATTGAAAGCTTGTAACTATGTGGAATATTCGACATCAAAATATAATATTTTAGGTTGACTTTTACCGGTTTTCTCTCAGTTGGTCACGTATTTTACCAACTGGTTACGCTAATGTGATCAATCAAGAGGGACTCGATTATTATAAAAATCTTATTAATGAATTATTAGCAAATGGCATTGAACCATTTGTTACTTTGTATCATTGGGATCACCCAGTCATCTTTGAAAGCATGGGTGGATGGACCAATGAAATGATGGTTGAATGGATATCTGATTATGCTAGAGTCGTTTTTAAAGAACTCGGCCCTAAAGTTAAATATTTCATGACTATCAATGAACCTACCATTTGCAATCAGATGTATTACGATGGCACAAAAGCACCAGGTATCAATTCTTCATATATACCTATAATATTCGTTATCTAGCGAGAAACGTATACCTAATATTTTTCTAACAACATTAAATATCTTTAAAAATGGAACATGCTTTTAGGAAAGAAATTAGGTTATCCTGGCAAATATTTGTGCATGCATAATATTTTGAAAGCGCATGCCAAGATTTTTCATATCTACGACAAAGAATTTCGAAAACAGCAGAAAGGTCAAATTGGCATAGTTCTCTATTGTTCAGGCGCATTCCCCAAAAATCCTTTTGATACTGCAGCAGTAGACGTACAGTTCCAATTTGATTGCGGATGGGTAGCCCATCCCATTTTTTCAAAGACTGGTGATTATCCAGCGATTATGAGAAACCAAATAGCTGAAAACAGTAAACTGGATGGTTTTCCGAGATCTATTTTGCCAGTATTTTCGCCAGAATGGGTGCAATATATTAAGTAAAAAATAGCACAAAAATATGCAATAATTAATACCGTTACTAATTAATTATCTCTTATCAGACTGACATTATCTCTCGGTTCTTATTATCTCTTCCGTTTTTTAAGAGGTACATCGGACTTCTTTGGATTGAATCATTACACTTTAAAACTTGTGGAAATAGTACCACGATCAAAAGGACAAGCGTGGTACGATTATTCCGGCGTGAAAACAAGCATAGATTCATCACGGCCAAAAAGCGCTTCGGATTGGCTCAGAGTTAGTTAGCATAGAAGATTACATATGTGTCCAACTATCAATCAATTTTTGCGCGCTTGAAACTTGTTTGTGTAATACTTGCTAGGATTTAACGCTGATAACACATTAGGCACAATTAAGTCGTACAGATGGTTTAACTTATTATGAAATTCATTCTGTGAATTATTCATAGTTTGTAGTCAACGCCATAAATTGGAAATCAGAATCGAGTGTATTTCAGAAAATATGCGTATTCCGACAATTCAGCCGAATCAAATATAACTAGTGAAATTATGACCGATTATGGAGAAACTAGTAATTGACTATTGCTATTAATCGATGTAGTGTTACGAAGTAATGAATATGTTGCCCCACTGTGAATTAAGTTAAATATGTCAAATATCATCTTTCTTAAATGCAATAAAATTACACAAATTAAAATAATTTTTTCATTAAAAATAAAATACCGACGCGCGAATAAAATATTTGTATTTATGCGCAATAAGTTTTATAAATATTTCAGGTTGTTCCCGCTGGATTTCTAGAGATTATCAAGAAGATTGCGAGTGAATATGATAACCCACCTATCTTTATTACAGAGAATGGTTTTTCTGACAGATGTTGTACTTCTGATTATTTAAGAATATCTTACTTACATTCTTATATGAAGGCAATGTTAACTGCCATTCGAGAAAGTGGATGTAATGTGAAAGGATATGCTGTTTGGAGTTTGTTAGATAATTTTGAATGGAATAAGGGTTACACGTGAGTTATTATTTATTACATTTTTATGAACTTCCTTTAAAATATGTATACATATAAATTACATATATATATATATATATATATATATATATATATATATAATTATGCTCTGACAGAGAACGATTCGGCTTGGTACACGTCAACTTCACTGATCCAAATCGAACAAGAACTCCAAAATGGTCAATGAACTGGTATAAACATGTCATTGAGACTAAGAAACTTTTTATTGATGAGCTTCCAATCACAACAATTATTGTTTAAACTGCATGTCCAAACAGACATTATTGTTGAATAATAATGTAAAAAAAATTGCTTAAATAAATATTCCGCTAAGTGTCTGAAATATTCTTGGATTCATTATTTATACGTTATAATATATATTTCTGTGTCTGTCTCTGAAAAGAGAAGCCGCCAATATTATTAAGATGCTGTAAAAACTACTATGTCTCTAATATATATATACACGGAGAAAATTTTATAGTAAATATTACTATGGTGTCGCACTATAGCTGCGGACCATCAAGACGCACAAGTTTAAATGCTATAGTCTTATAGTAAAATTACTATGTCCATAGCATTTAATGCTACGATCATAGCAGATCATAGCAGATCCGCAGTTGGTGCGACAGCATAGTAACATTTAATATAAAATTTTCTCCGTGTAGATTATGCAAAATGGATTTGCATATTACTATGAAATGACTAAATATACGTATGTATGAACGATAGAACTATGAACTACAATGTATGAACGATAGAAATGTCACAAGTAATATTATTTTTTGTAATATACGTGTAGAATATATTCCGATCTACGATCAGTCGGATTGCAAAAAGCATCAGAGATCAACCGTAGCAATCGCGATTCAAGAAATAAACAAAGTACAGGTTTTCAAAAAGGAGTAATCGCATACCATTACTTTCGGGAAATATCTTTCACCATGTTCAAAGCGAAAACCTTGGCAAAGTAATGAGGGTGCTTTCAGTGGAACGAAGTAACTCATTATGGCATACAGTTTTATTATTTTTATTTTTACGAACCTTCTCAATGTAGTGAATTTTAGCAGAATCTTTTCCGAACGGTTATTCTTGCGATAAGTAGTACTTTACATTAATATCGTCACTTTACATCATATTGTTATTGATTGAAAACATTTATTGTCGGGATCCTAGTTAATAAATTGTCAAGTTTGAATTTTAATCACTTAATTTAATTTCTTAAATTTAAATTTTAATTAGTTAAATAAATTTATACATTTTTAATTTCGTATAGATTAATAGATTTTTAATCTTATCATACGTAGTAAATTAGTTCAAATATGCTATTAGCGAAGGAATAGATTCAAAGACCAAAATTTTATTACTTATTAATGTAGTTAAACGTATTCGATCGTCATATAATACAATATTAAGACAAATGTTATTATCGTTCGCGTAAATAAGATAGATGTAAGTTCCTATTTATAATGATTGACATGTTAAATTTTAAAGATTTAATACAATTTTCTTTCCAATATGCTGTGAGTGCACAGTAAAGTTGAAAAACCACGGATATATTCAACTAAGAATCATAAAATAGTAGTAACTGCATTTTGAAAAAGAAATGAGACGATATGAAATCTCTCGAAATCTTGTTAGATGCTTCTCGTTTAACGTAATTGGCTGAATTCTGTTAAACGGTAAACGGCTCTGTCGTACGAAGAGATAACCACATTTCCGCATATTGGACTCCTCCATCTGCGCGAAACCAGTGAAATCGAAAATATGATTCGCGTATGTAGTTGGATATTCTTCGTTGTTACAGTTTGCCAAACTTGTGAAGTTATAGGTACATTCCAGACTTTCAGAAATTGTACAATTGAATAAATATTGTCAGTTACAGGAAATCATGCTCATCATGTGTTTACATTACATAATTTTATGGAATCATTTTATCAAGCGCCAATTAGATAATATAAAATACTTTTCTAATAATCTTAACAATCGTAACAGATTAAATCAGCATTTTTTTCGGATCATCTGAATGCAAGTGAAAGTTATATAAGAACATATTAATGTAATATTTGGTCGGTTCAGATAACGGATATAATCGCGGAAATAAATTTAATAATTTTATAGCCAAATTTTTAATATTGCATTCAAAATTTGAACGTAACTCTCTACGCAAGTTAAACATATAATCGACCAAATATTATTCCTATTGTTAAACGTTTAAAAAATATAGATTTTACGATAAAAAAAATTTTTAATTATAATTGCCAATATCGATATATTACGTTCTCAACTTTGAATAATGCTGTCAGTTGCATATACGTGATTTTTAAAAAGATTATTATCAAGCTTATCAAGTATTTACATTATAAAATATGGAATAATTTTATCAATTAGATAATATAAGATATATCTATATATTTTTCAGATA
Source organism: Temnothorax longispinosus (assembly GCF_030848805.1). Taxonomy (NCBI): domain Eukaryota; kingdom Metazoa; phylum Arthropoda; class Insecta; order Hymenoptera; family Formicidae; genus Temnothorax; species Temnothorax longispinosus. The sequence continues at coordinate 3,419,890 of NC_092363.1, read as the reverse complement.
ACAATCATAACAGATTAGAGAGAGAGAGAGAGGATTTTATTCAAATTATCTGAATGTAATTGAAAATCTTATATATCGTTTCACATTATCTATATACGAGATTATCTATATACAAATATAAATGCAAGTTAAATGGAAAGTAAAATCGTCATCCATATGCAAGTGACATCATTTTACAAAGAAAGATAGATGTACGTACATAACATATATTACACATGATTAAAGTGATAATATCTGTGTGTGTAATCATATATTAAACAAAAAATCAATGTTATTTATGTACATTTGTATATAAGAAACATTCGCTATCTTATCTCGTAATCGAGATTTAAAAAGCACATGTACATACATACGTGTGACATTATGTGGAAAAAACTTAAAAACAAAAACATAACGCATTAAGAAGAATAGTTTACTCGCTTATACAGCTAACTGAATTTCGACGGTGCAATATTGTGACTGCATGCAGTCAAAGAGAAATACGTAGAGTACCAGAACGCAACTTATAATACTATCATTTCACGATTTTCCTTGTCGCAAGAGACTGACACTCTCTTGAGAACTTAGAAACAAGTTATAATTCATTGTCAAATAAGAGTAGCGTTATAGTTTGCGCACGTTTTATCTCTTTTTTCTGTGTCTCTATTTTCTATCGTGTTCTAAAAAAACATTCGAACAATAAACACTATTTTATCGTGGCTATTTATATCATTATGTCCATCCACTTTTGTCTGTTTCGCTTTTTGCAATATAAATCAATTACCATAGAATATGTTTGCTTAAGTGCTAGTGTACAACTTTGCTTTAAAGGATATTTAAGCTCTAAGCCGTAAGAAATTTACCAATCACAATGGAATGTGAGGAGAATACTCGATTGTGATTGGTCAATTTCTTACGGCTTAGAGCTTAAATACCCTTTAAAGCAAGATTGTAGACCAACACTAATGTGAAAAATATTTTCTACCGCAAATTACTAATGTATTTGCCGATAGAAATATTTTTAATATTTTTTGAAAATATTTCTAAAAGTATTAAGAAATGCAAAAAATAATCTAGCATTTTGTTTGCAACTGTTGATTACGTGTGTGTGGATACAGTAACAAACTATATTAAATAATATAGTAATTACATAATAATTTCCAAGATTTTATGTTCACCTTTTTCTCGTATCCCAAAATTCTTTATAAAATGTCTAATAGCTTTGCGTTAAATTAAAAGGACAAAGATGTATATATAGGACAAAGAGTGACACGCTCAGTTTCTGAGGACCGTCCTGTCACATTGAAATATTTTTGTAGCCCACCCCGAAAAGAAATTTACTCGCCCGTAGAAAATACGCATTCTGACAGGTAATCTCCGCGAAACATTCGACTCTGGTAAGGTCGGGGTTATATAACCTAAACAGAAAAATACGCTGGAAGCACGAAAACTTCGTTGCTAGGAACAGATAACGTTTCTTCTCTCATTCTTTCTCTTCTTCCAAGCATTCCGATGTTCCCGATAGAGTAAGGCGCACATCAGACGTAGCGTACGATGCACGGCTTTACGATACTACGTGAAAAAAGTGGATCAAAGAATTCTGTATGCGTATGCATTTTGGCGTGTTGTACAATCCGGTCGTAAGGCGTGACAGTAATTTGAAAGAATAGATATAACGTAACATCCGTTTGCTCTTTTTTTTTTTTTTAGTATTCTTCGTCTTTCAGTGATAGAAAATCGAACCAAGTGGCGTGCCAAGTAATCCGTGCTTATAAATTCTAATGTTCACTCAGACCGAATATAAAAGTTCTCGACTCTCTCTCTCTCTCTTTTGCGACTTTAACCGAAAAAATTTTCTCGCAAGTTTCTATTTTCGTTTCTCACGAACGAAAATACTTGAGCTATGAATCATTTTGCTTCGCGCGCGTGACTGATAGCTCTTTAATTTATATTTTCACGACCGAAGAAGAAGCTTTGCGAATTCTTATTCTTTCGACGAATGTGCGCTTTTCGTCGTAAGGCAGCGTAGCAAGGCGTAGGAGGAGCTAGAGTCTGATATTCAATTTTAAAAGATATTTTCTCTGGAAATGCGAGACCATCTGTCATATAGAAGTTCTAACGCAAAATTTCATTTATCTACTCTTACTCCCATTATGATCAATTTGGAGTTATACAGATCCATTGTTTACTCTCATATTACTTACGCTGCCTTTTACTGTCCCATCCATTTGGGGCTTTCTCTTAGATTTATAGGTATCCTTTCAGGAAGAGCAAATATATCCCAGTACGTACATACTCCGAGCTTTGATAACAAGGGTCGAACTTTCGGAAATAGAACACGGTATTATCGCTCTACGCGGATAACCGATCGATCCTTAAAGATAGCATTAAACATTAAACCGAGCTTTATGCACCGATTATCCGACATTCGCTAAGTCGAAGTCGCCTTATCGCAGCAACTCCTCTCATAAAGATCCCGGCACATGTATCGCTTTTAAGTCCGTATACGTGCCATGCAATTTCTCAGTTTAGAGTTTCTCGGTCGTGCTTACGAATTAATCAGCGTCCGTCTAGAGCGCTCAGTTATTGCTAATATAACAATGTTTATATCTACGAAACTATGGCATATATACATATAACTCAATCGTATTAAGTTAATCTCAAGTATATCGAAAGTTGGACATCTCGTACGAATAAATGGACGCAATTTGTTCGCGCCGTAAATCTCTATCTAAATACTGTAAACAGCACCGAGCAGTACTTTTGGTCCTTTACTCTTTAATTAGATCGTTTGCAAAGTTCCGGTTAAATTCACATTACAGCGCAACGAACGAACGAACGTTCACAGGCGTAGGTAGTAGTCGAGACTAACTTGCATAATTCAGGTCGCCAAGGTAAACGATTACGATGCTACGGCGTCTTCGCAAATTCACCAGCAGCTCGCGTTGTCAAAATATGCTCTGCTATGTTAACAGGAAACTACACAAGTAGAATCGCTGGTGTTTACCTCGGACGTAAATTTCAAATTTATTAATGGTCCTCTTGTTTTTGCCCATTCTGAATGTGTACGCGCATTTTTTGCAACTTTTTTTCTGGGCAGTTTTTTTAAATATATACAATTATGATTTGTATATTTTGATAAGTATTGAACATTTTTATAAAGCACATATAAAAACTGTTGATAAATTAAAACAGATATTCCTTGCCACGTGTTTTTAATCAATACTCTGCAAAATGATTACCTTTAATCATCTCAAACGAGTTTTAATTTTATTCTGAGTTGATAACTTTCTAGCATCTTTTGTCATTTTACTGCACTACAGATAATCATGTATTATTTATTTTTTTTTATTACGCTTTACCGTTTTCTATATTAAGTGCATTCGGGGCACCATGGGACACACACGCCACCAAGGTTGATAATAAATAGATAAGTGATGATAGGTTGATGATGTGTAATTTTTGATTGAAGAAAACATGTCAAAAAAGTTACTACTAATAGTTATTACTAAAAAAAAATTTATTTGAGTAGTGAGTTCTGACATCTTATTTGTTCTGCTCAATTCTGAACAGTGTGTCATACTCATAAGAAAACGTATGAAATAAAATTTCTTTTCAACTTTTGTAACTTTTTGTTATTGCTTGAATAAATAAACTTAGTTTTTGTGTGTGACTCATGTTTATTTCTATCAACGCAGGTTAATTTTGATTTTGGTTCAACTTACCTGTCATCTTTTCCTAGTTCTAAAAGTTAGAAAAAGATAGAAAGTAAGTTAAACCGAGATTAGAAGTTAATCTACATTGGTAGAAATGGGCATCACAGTGCTCCAGCGACCCATGGTACCCCGGAGATGGGGCACCTTGGATCATTTCTCAAAAAAATGTTTTAATTTTTTTTTTCTTAAAAACTAATTAAATTTTAAAATATACGTAGTGCTTTAATTATTTAAAAAAAATATGAGACAAAAAATCTTATATTTAAAAATACTTTTCAGAGTTTGAATATTTGTGGCTCATGGTGCCCCGGTCTTCCCTACACTAATATCAGTAAATAATCACTGAATTTATCTGTGATTATTCACCGATATCAGTCTAAAATATGCTTCTTTTCACTGATTTAAATTTAGAAAGCAAATATTAATCGCAAACAATCGTGTAGACGTTTGTGTGTATAAATTGAGGCGTTATACGGTATGTAGGAGGGGCAAATATTAAGGATGCAGTTATCTTTACTCAATTGCCGAGATACTATGCTCAGTCGTTTTCGCAATGGCAAGCTATTTGTATCTCGGAGTCGCTTTTAGCTTTATTTTTGTTGTCACGCATAGTTTTGCTGACGACACATTATCATTTCCTAAAGATTTTCTATTTGGCACTGCTACATCCGCTTATCAAATAGAAGGAGCTTGGAATGAAGGCGGTACGTAAAGAAATTCTATCCAACGCTCAATGTCATTTTATTATTGAAGCATTAAGAGATGTTAAGGTTATTGCACGTAACAAAGTTTTAATCATAATCGTAAGGCCGTAAGAAAATAGACCAATCACTCGATTATTCTTTGAGCTCAAAGAGAATAATCGACTGTGATTGGTCTATTTTCTTACACGGCCTTATGATTATAACTAAAACTTTGTTACGTGCAATGGCCTTTAGTATCTTAGGTATAGGCAATATTTATGGAATATTATATAGGCGTATTCGCCAATTTTATAATTAATATATTATGGTGTGCTTAAATTCAAAAAGGTAAGGGCGAAAATGTTTGGGATCACTTTGTACACGAACATCCAAATTTAATAAGTGATGGTAGCAATGGCGATGTGGCTTGTGATTCCTATCACAAATATAAAGAAGATGTACAGTTATTAAAGGACATGGGGGTACATTTTGCCTGACTATATTTTATTAAAAGCTTTTAACAATGTGGAATATTCGACATCAAAATATAATATTTTAGGTTGACTTTTACCGGTTTTCTCTCAGTTGGTCACGTATCTTACCAACTGGTTACGCTAATGTGGTCAATCAAAAGGGACTCAATTATTATAAAAATCTTATTAATGAATTATTAGCAAATGGCATTGAACCATTTGTTACTTTGTATCATTGGGATCACCCAGTCATCTTTGAAAGCATGGGTGGATGGACCAATGAAATGATGGTTGAATGGATATCTGATTATGCAAGAGTCGTTTTCAAAGAACTCGGCCCCAAAGTTAAATATTTCATGACTATCAATGAACCTAACATCATTTGCCATAACATGTATTACGATGGCACTTTATTAGCACCAGGTATCAATTATTCATACCTATAATATTTGTTATCCAGCGAGAAACGTATAATATTTTTCTAGCGACATTAAATATTTAAAAAAATGGATCACACTTTTAGGAAAGAAATTAGGTTATCCTGGCAAATATTTGTGCGTGCATAATATTTTGAAAGCGCATGCCAAGATTTATCATATCTACGACAAAGAATTTCGAAAACAGCAGAAAGGTCATATAGGCTTAGTTCCCGCTTGCACAGGCGCATTTCCCAAAAACCCTTTTGATACTACAGCAGTAGACGTACATTTCCAATTTGACTGCGGATGGATGGCCCATCCCGTTTATTCAAAGACTGGTGATTATCCAGCGATCATGAGACAGCGCATAGCTGAAAACAGTAAATTGGATGGTTTTCCGAGATCTATTTTGCCAGTATTTTCGCCAGAATGGGTGCAATATATCAAGTAAAAAATATAATAAAAATATACAATAATTAATGCCATTACTAATTAATTACAGACTGATATTATCTCTCGATTATTATCTTTTTTCCGTTTTTTAAGAGGTACATCGGATTTCTTTGCATTGAATCATTACTCTTCGAAACTTGTGGAAACAGTGCCACGATCAAAAGGACAAGCGTGGTACGATTATTCCGGCGTGAAAACAAGCATAGATCCATCATGGCCAAAAAGCGCTTCGGATGGGCTCAGAGTTAGTTAGCACAGAAGATCACATATATGTATCAAACTATCAATCAATTTTCCTGCACTCAAAACTTGTTTGTGTAAGACTTGCTAGGAGATTTAACTCTGATAAAAGTACAGATGGATTAACTTATTATTATATTCATTTTGTGAATTATTCATAGTTTGTAATCAACGCCATGAATTGGAAATCGGAATTGAGTGTATTTCAGAAAATATGCATATTCCGACAATTCGGCCGAATCGATTATAACTAGTGAAATTATGTCCGATTATGGAGAAACTAGTAATTGACTATTGCTATTAAATGATGTAGTGTTACGAAGTAACGAATATATTGCCCTACTGTGAATTAAGTTTTTGTCGAATATCATCTTTCTTAAATACAATAAAATTACGTAAATTAAAATAATTTTTTTATTAAAAATAAAATACCGACGCGAATAGAATATTTGTATTTTGCGCAATAAATTTTATAAATATTTTAGGTTATTCCCGCTGGGTTTCGAGAGATTATCAAGAAGATTGCGAGTGAATATGATAACCCACCTATCTTTATTATGGAGAATGGTTTTTCTGACAGATGTTGTATTTTTGATTATTTAAGAATATCCTACTTACATTCTTATATGAAGGCAATGTTAACTGCCATTCGAGAAAGCGGATGTAATGTGAAAGGATATGCTGCTTGGAGTTTCTTAGATAATTTTGAATGGAGAAAGGGTTATACGTGAGTTATTATTTGTTACATTTTTATGAACTTCCTTTAAAATATGTATACATAAAAATTATATATATATATATATATATATATATATATATATATATAAAAAATTATGTTCTGACAGAGTACGGTTCGGCTTGGTACACGTCAACTTCACTGATCCAAATCGAACAAGAATTCCAAAACGGTCAATGAACTGGTATAAAAATGTGATTGAGACTAAGAAACTTATTAATGATGAGCTTCCAATCGCAGCAAATATTGTTTAAACTGCATGTCTAAACAGACATTATTGTTCGATAATAATAATGTAAAAAGATTAAATAAATATTCCGCTAAGTGTCTGAAATATTCTTGGATTAATTATTTATACTTTATAATATATATTTCTGTGTCTATATCTCTGAAAAGAGAAGACGCCAGTATTATTAAGATGCTGTAAAAACTACTATGTCTCAAATATATATATCTATAGATTATGTAAAATGGATTTGCATGCTAATAAAAATGACTAAATATATGGATGAACGACAGAACTATGAACTATAATGTATGAACGATAGAAATGTCACAAGTAATATTATTTTTTGTAATATACGTGTAAAATATATTTTGATTTACGATCAGTCGGATTGCAAAAAGCATCATAGAGCAACCGTAGCAATCGCGATTCAAGAAATAAACGAAGTACAGGTTTTCAAAAAGGAGTAATTGCATACCATTACTCTCGGGAAATATCTTTCACTATGTTCAAAGCGAAAACCTTGGCAAAGTAGCGAGTGCGCTTTCAGTGGAACGAAGTAACTCATTATGGCATACAGTTTATTATTTTTATTCCTACGAACCTTCTCAATTTAGTGAACTCTTTCCGAACGGTTATTCTTGCGATAAGTAGTACTTTACATTAATATCGTCATTTTACGTCATATTGTTATTGATTGAAAACATTTATTGTCGAGATCCTAGTTAATAAACTGTCATCTTAATTTAATTTCTTAAATTTAAATTTTAATTAGTTAAATAAATTTATAAATTTTTAATCTCGTATAGATAAATATATTTTTAATCTTATCATATATAATAAATTAGTTCAAATATGCTATTAGCGAAGGAATAGATTCAAAGATTAACATTTTATTACTTATTAATGTGGTTGAAACATATTATTTGTCATATAATACAATATTAAGACAAATGTTATTATTGTTCGCATGGATAAGATAGATTTAAGTACCTATTTCCTTCACATTTTTGAATATTACAAAAAGAGAACTTTCATGTAAATCTAATGATTGACATGTTAAATTTTAAAGATTTAATACAATTTTCTTTCTAATATGCTGTGAGTGCACATGAGTAAAGTTGAAAAACTTGAGATATATTCAACTAAGAATCATAAAATAGTAGTATCTGCGTTTTGAAAAAGAAATTAGACGATATGAAATCTGTCGAAATCTTGTTAGATGCTTCTCGTTTAACGTAATTGGTTGAATTCTGTTAAACAGTAAACGGCTCTGTCGTATAAAGAGAACCACATTTTCGCATATTGGACTCCTCCATCTGCGCGACACCAGTAAAATAAAAAATATGATTCGCGTATATGGTTCCATTCTTCGTTGTTACAGTTTGCCAAACTTGTGAAACTAGGTATATTCCAGACTTTCAAAAATTGTACGATTGAATAAATATATTGTCACTTACAGGAAATCATGCTCATCAAGTGCTTATATTACATAATTTATATGGAATTATTTTATCAAGCACCAATTACTCAGATGATATAAGACACTTTTCTGATAACCTTAACAATCGTAACAGATTAGATCAGCATTTTATTTAATATTTGGTCGGTTCAGATAACGGGAAAATAAAGTTAATTTTATAGCCGAATTTATAATATTGCACCCGAAATTTGAACGTAACTGTCGACACAAGTTAAACATATAACTGACCAAATATTCCTATTGACCTATTTTTAAACATTTAAAAAATATAGATTTTACAATAAAAAAATAATTTTAATTACAGTTGCATATATCGATATATTACGTTCTCAACTTTGAATAATGCTATCAGTTGCATACGTGATTTTTAAGAAAGTTACTATCAAGTTTATCAAGTGTTTACATTATATAATTTATATGAAATAATTTTATCAATTAGATAATATAAGATATATGTATTTTTCGGATAGCAATCTTAACAGATTAAAGAGAGATCAGCATTTGATTCAGATTATCTGAATGTAATTAAACTTCTCAACTTTGAATAATGCTGTCAGTTGCATAAGTGATTTTTAAAAAGATTACTATCAAGTTTATCAGGTGTTTACATTATATAATTTATATAAAATAATTTTATCAATTAGATAATATAAGAAAAAACTTTTTTTCGGAAAGCAATATTAACAGATTAGAGAGAGATCAGCATTTGATTCGGATTATCTGAATGTAATTGAAAGTCTTATATATTGTTTTACATCTATATACGAGAAACAAATATAAATGCAAGTTAAACGAAAAATAAAATCGTCATCCATATGCAAGTGTCATAATTTTGTAACGAAAAATACGTGACATACGTACATAACATATTACACATGATTAAAGTGATAATATCTGTGTGTAATAATATATCAAACAAAAAATCAATGTAATTTATGTACATTGCAAATATATACATGTAAAAAACACTTTGCTATCTTATCTGGTAATCGAGATCTAAAAAGCACACGTATGTACATACATACTTATGACATTAAGGCATTAAGGGGATTTTATAGCGACGGCCGAACTTCCTCGATGTCGATAATGTCAACATTTTTAATATTGTTTTCTATGTTATAAATCTATATCTGTCCTTGTCTAACGAGAGGCATCTGTCTTTGTTCGATTGCTTGCTCTCGCTACACGCAATACTGCTTATCCTATCAACCTGAATGTGCTTTTGCACATATAGAAGTTAAATACACTAAACTTTTTTTCTAGGCTTTCAATCTTAGTTCTAATTGCACGATATTGTTCTTAAATGTTTTCCCTAGGTCCCACCGTATCTCATTTTGTATATATAACCTGCAGTATTTTTGTATAAGCAAATATTGTCGTCAGTAACAGCTCTATATGCTCAAATTTTTAATTTTTTTTTGTTTTTGATGTAAAGTTGACCAGACAGACTTACATTTTTGTACATACGTACTTCAATTCTGTAAAAGAATTTTGCAATTCCGCAAAGTCAATTAAAAGTTTAATGCATTTAACTAAATGTCGGTAACGACTGCCACTTTAGGATCCCCTTAAGTGCAAAAAACCTAAAAACAAAAACATAACGCATTAAGGAAGAATAGTTCACTCGCTTATACAGCTAAACTAAACTCCGAAGGTGCAATATCGTGACTGTAGTCAAAGAGAAATACAGAGAGTACCAGGATGCAACTTATAATTCTATCACTTCACACTCTCTAGAGAACTTAGAAACAAGTTAGAATTTCTGAATTCAGTGATTATTCACCGATATCAGTATAAAGTATGCTGCTTTTCACTGATTCAGATTTAGAAAGCAAATATTAATCGCAAACAATCGTGTAGATAAATTGTTTATCTGTATTGTTTGTGTGTATAAATTGAGGCGTTATACGGTATGTAGGAGGGGCAAATATTAAGGATGCAGTTATCTTTAGAAGAGTACGTAGAGAGATCAGTGTGCATGAATAGTAATACTCAATTGCCGAGATACTATATGCTCAGTCGTTTTCGCAATGGCAAGCTATTTGTATCTCGGAGTCGCTTTCAGTTTTATTTTTGTTGTCACGCATAGTTTTGCTGACGACACATTATCTTTTCCTAAAGATTTTCTATTTGGCACTGCTACATCCGCTTATCAAATAGAAGGAGCTTGGAATGAAGGCGGTACGTAAAGAATTTCTATCCAACGCTCAATGTCATTTAATTATTGAAGCATTAAGAGATGTTAGTATCTTAGGTACAGACAGGATTTATGGAATATTACACATAGGTGTTTTCGTCAATTTTATAAGTAATTTATTATGGTGTGTTTAAATTCAAAAAGGTAAGGGCGAGAATGTTTGGGACCACTTTGTACACGAACATCAAAATTTAATACGTGATGGTAGCAATGGCGATGTGGCTTGCGATTCCTATCACAAATATAAAGAAGATGTACAGTTATTAAAGAACATGGGGGTACATTTTGCCTGACTATATTTTATTAAAAGCTTATAACGATATGGAATATTCGACATCAAAATATAATATTTTAGGTTGACTTTTACCGGTTTTCTCTCAGTTGGTCACGTATTTTACCAACTGGTTACGCTAATGTGATCAATCAAGAGGGACTCGATTATTATAAAAATCTTATTAATGAATTATTAGCAAATGGCATTGAACCATTTGTTACTTTGTATCATTGGGATCACCCAGTCATCTTTGAAAGCATGGGTGGATGGACCAATGAAATGATGGTTGAATGGATATCTGATTATGCAAGAGTCGTTTTCAAAGAACTCGGCCCCAAAGTTAAATATTTCATGACTATCAATGAACCTACCATCATTTGCAATAACTTTTATTACAATGGCACTTTATTAGCACCAGGTATCAATTCTTCATACCTATAATATTTGTTTTCTAGCGAGAAACGTATAATATTTTTCTAGCGACATTAAATATCTCTAAAAATGGAACATGCTTTTAGGAAAGAAATTAGGTTATCCGGGCAAATATTTGTGCATGCATAATATTTTGAAGGCGCATGCCAAGATTTATCATATCTACGACAAAGAATTTCGAAAACAGCAGAAAGGTCAAATTGGCATAGTTCCCACTTGCTCAGGCGCATTCCCCAAAAATCCTTTTGATACTACAGCAGTAGACGTAGACTTTCAATTTGATTGCGGATGGGTGGCCCATCCCATTTTTTCAAAGACTGGTGATTATCCAGCGATCATGAGAAACCACATAGCTGAAAACAGTAAACTGGATGGTTTTCCGAGATCTATTTTGCCAATATATTCGCCAGAATGGGTGCAATATATCAAGTAAAAAATATAGCAAAAATATGCAATAATTAATACCGTTACTAATTAATTACTGACTGATATTATCTTTTGGTTCTTATTATCTTTTCCGTTTTTTAAGAGGTACATCGGACTTCTTTGCATTGAATCATTACACTTCGAGACTTGTGGAAACAGTGCCACGATCAAAAGGGCAAGCGTTGTACGATTATTCCGGCGTGAAAAGAAGCATAGATCCATCATGGCCAAAAAGCGCTTCGGATTGGGGAGTTAGTATCAAACTATCAATCAATTTTCACGCGCTTGAAACTTGTTTGTGTAAGACTTGCTAGGATTTAACCCTGATAACACATCAGGCACAATTAAGTCGTACAGATGGTTTAACTTATATTATGAATAATTCATTCTGTGAATTATTCATAGTTTGTAGTCAACGCCATAAATTGGAAATCAGTATCGAGTGTATTTCAGAAAATATGCATATTCCGACAATTCGGCCGAATCAAATGTAATTAGTAAAATTATGACCGATTATGGAGAAATTAGTAATTGACTATTGCTATTAAATGATGTAGTGTTACGAAGTAACGAATATGTTGCCCCACTGTGAATTAAGTTAAATTTGTCGAATATCATATTTCTTAAATACAATAAAATTACATAAATTAAAATTTTTTTATTAAAAATAAAATACCGACGTGAATAAAATATTTGTATTTATGCGCAATAAGTTTTATAAATATTTTAGGTTGTTGCCGCTGGATTTCGAGAGATTATCAAAAAGATTGCGAGTGAATATGATAACCCACCTATCTTTATTACAGAGAATGGTTTTTCTGACAGATGTTGTACTTTTGATTATTTAAGAATATCCTACTTACATTCTTATATGAAGGCAATGTTAACTGCCATTCGAGAAAGCGGATGTAATGTGAAAGGATATGCTGCTTGGAGTTTGTTAGATAATTTTGAATGGACCAGTGGTTATACGTGAGTTATTATTTGTTACATTTTTATGAACTTCCTGTAAAATATGTATACATAAAAATTATATATATAATATAAAATTATGTTCTGACAGAGTACGGTTCGGCTTGGTACACGTCAACTTCACTGATCCAAATCGAACAAGAACTCCAAAATGGTCAATGAACTGGTATAAACATGTGATTGAGACTAAGAAACTTTTTATTGACGAGCTTCCAATCGCAGCAAATATTGTTTAAACTGCATGTTTAAAGAGACATTATTGTTGGATAATAATGTATAAGGAGATTACCTTGTCGCAAGAGACTGACACTCTCTAGAGAACTTAGAAACAAGTTAGAATTCATTGTCAAATAAGAGCAACGTTATAATTTGCGCACGTTTTATATCTTTTTTTTCTGTCTCTTTTTTCTATCGAGTAATAAGAAAACATTCAAACAATAAACACTATTTTATCATGGCAATTTATATCATTATGTTCATCCACTTTTGTCCGTTTCGCTTTTTGCAATATAAATCAATTACTATAGAATATATTTGTTTAATGTAAAAAATATTTTCTACCGCAAATTACTGACGTATTTGCCAATAGAAATATTTTCAATATTTCTTAATAATATTTCTAACAGTTTTAAGAAGTGCAGGAAATAATCTAGCATTTTGTTTGCAACTATTGATTACGTGAGAAATTATAATAGCGAAATTCAGGTTACGGTAACAAACTATATTAATTAACATAATAATTACATAATAATTTTCAAGATTTCATATTCACCTTTTTTTCGTAACCCAAAGTTTTTTATAAAATGTCTAATAGCTTTGCGTTAAATTAAAAAGACAAAGACGTATGTATAAAACGAAGAGTAACACGTTTAGTTTCTGAGGACCGTCCTGCCGCGTTGAAATATTTTTTTAGCTCACCCCGAAAAGAAATTTACTCGCCCGTAGAAAATACGCATTCTGACAGGTAATCTCCGCGAAACATTCGATGAATAAATATTAAATTTAAAACGCATGTGGCAATTGTAATGCATTTTTTATTTTTTTTTGCAATTTTATATTTTATTTTGCACTTTCTATTTTGCAATATAACATATACTGACATAATATTTAAATAATTTAAAAATTTTAATTTTTATTTAAATTTTAAAAAAATTATATTCTAAAATAACATTATATAATATATTAAACGTTCTTATCAAAACAATACATAGACGATGGTTAAACATTAAAAATTATGTTGATATGACACATATAGTGTTTTAGAAACAATAGTTAATAGTTTCATTGTTTGACGTCTATTAGCGGAGTTAATAATTCTAATCTTCGTAACAAGTAATTTGTATCACGAAAACTTACACACATGTATACGTTTCGCTATATGTAGTACGAACAGCAATTTGGTTGTACAATAATGGCATGACGGAAAAATTTTGTTTTTAAATTTACCCTGAAATCATGGTAGTTGTGGGACAACATGTACCACCAAGACTTTTATGCGAGCTATTCTGATTAATATCGACCATAATAATAAATATTAATATAGCTATTACATTAAAATGTAAAATATGTTTGATTAATTTTACTAAAATATATCTAGGAAATTTCAATTGAATTTTTCAAAATGTACCTTATCTGCTTGGTAATTTTTATTACGTTGTTCGGAAAATGTCTTTTGTATATTTTAAAAATTCCTTGGTTGCCAAGTTATCGTAAGTTTATAGTAAATTTAAGGGTAAAACAAAGGGTATAACAAAAAATTCTCTCCATGTAGAAACTCATATTTTCAATAATTATCGAATTATAATTTGTGACCATAATATATTAGTAAAGTACAACAATTAATGCCATTGCCTAAAATTTCGTTTTATAATAAATAATGATACCTACACAATTTTATACAAAATGATCAATTAAAGTTAATTTATTAGATATCTAAGCAATTATAATATCAAATTTATTGTAATTACTCATTAAGATTTTTATGTTTACACAATCACGTGTAATCCGTATGATAAATTGCAATGTTGTTACCAGGAAATATTTCTCGTAATCTTATAATACGAAACAGTAACCAAAGAATATGATAGATAGTGTGAGGGACACGTAATAATTCAAGAAAGAATAACGGTCCATCTTCGTTTAATCCGATGCCAGGTTTATATTCTCTTGCGCTGGATAGATCGTATTCCTAGTAGATGAGATAAGGCGTTAAAACAAAAGCGAGTAGGTTGGGGAACGGCGAGGGGTGATGCTGGTGAATGCTTTCTAGTGCCTATCTCGTTTATACAGCTTTCTATGCACACCGCCGGTTAATAAAAAAAGAAAGAGGCACGGAAATAACAGATCGCGCTTCGGCAAGCAGAATCTCATGTAATTACCCAGGAGCGTCGTTGTACGTGCACTCGTATCACGTTCATCGATGCTCCGTGGAGAACATACTCAAAGCCCGCTAACGAAAGGCAAGCGCGACACGTAAAAATAAATCTTCAAGATCGATGACACTGATTTACTCGCTATGCACGTAGTTAAAAATAAATTGTATGTCCTGCAATTAATATTTAAGTTTTGCTTCGTCAAGATATTCTTATCTCAACGCGTTTATCTTAATCGATCTCAATTTCAAAAGCGGATAATATATGTCGACGCCGATACCGAACGTATATTGTTACCGTATAATCGAATAATCGTCAGTATTCCCAGGTATCTTTGGTCATTCAATATCGGTTTCGCGGATGTTAATTGCACCCACGCGATGTGTATACTGCATCATCCCCATGCACACAATAATTTACGCATAATTGGTACAATTTGGATAACTCGCAGCGTATCAAATTATACCTACCGTGTAAACACACGCGAACCCGCGCACGCATAGTCCGTAACTCGATAATTATGTATTCGTACATATTAACGCGGGCCGCGCGAGCCGACTCGACGATTTCGGCAAAATACTAAGAGATGTCTAGACAGGAATATGCATACGCGCCAGCAACTCGGGCTGCTTGAAGATCGTTTACATTCTAATGTAAATATTGTATATGCACAATATATGCACGTAGACCGAAAATCCGTGCCTCGGAATCCTATGGGGAAAATTAGCTGTGCGCTGTGCGGAGAGCCGAACAAATTTGTGGTGGTGGGACAAGACGAAAATGCCGTTTTCACGATTAATTTTATTGTCTTGGTCAAATGATATTTGATTTCTCGAGTGGATCTGGAGGATCAAAATGGAGAAAGGAAAAGATGGCAACGATGAAGAGCTTAGGTGATACTTTCCCGCAGGGATGACTGATCCGCATAGTCATTTGGGTTTAGCGAACTTACGGACCCGAGCTCAATACACTGCGGACACTCACATCTACATATACAAATGCGCTGTACATATACATTTACACTCGTATACGTACGCTTATTCACGTAGATACATATATTGGTTAAAGCTTTTTTTATCATATATCTCTCCTTCTCTCCCAAAGGAATAACTGAATCTTATATAGAAAATAGCGTAGAATTTCTCTTTTGATTTTCCCATAATCTATGGGAACTGATCTTTTAATTTATATTGAAAAGAAATAACTTGTCTTTGACATACTTCGTAAATCAATAAAATACTATAAGCGCATCATTTCACATTAATTCATATCTCGCGAGTTTAAATCAATGTTATGAGAGTCTCATGAAAGAATACTCAATAGTTATTTTAAAAAAATTGCAAAAATACTTTGCACGTCGGTAGGAAAAATACAGAAAGATCTTCTTTCTTCTGAGAAGAAAATATAAATGGCTGTCTCGCGAATAAACGATGTGCTTCCTCCGCTATCCTGAAAACAACCGATTTCAGCCACGATGCGTTTAATCATCAACAAGTACTTGCCGTGAACCTCTTTCTGTATACGCCACTTACTATCTATTTTTACTCACCTCGTGTCTCGCGACATTCCGGGTTGATAGCACTTCGGCGAGAAATGCGGAAATATCGCGGAAAAGTGAGGAGAATAAGAAATCCTGACTCGCTCTCTCTTTCTCCCTCTCATTCAGAAATCTTCCGCGAATACCGAACAATCCAGCGGAGTCGGTATGCTACGACGGACTCTCGACAGCAACCGCTTTTGTGCCCTAGGGAATAGTGGGAACGGTAAGACGTCGGCGTCGTGAGAGACGAATTCGTACAACGATGTCGGCGTAATTGTGTAACTTCGTGGCTGCAACGTACGAAACAATAACTGCTGGCAAATCGCATCAAACAATACCACGGCAGATTGCATCTTCCAAGGTGCGACGCGCGTCTCTCCTTTTTTCTCACTGATCTCCTTTGTCCTTGGTCCTCGCGTCAACTTCGCCGTGTCCTCTCTTAACAAATAACTGCACGCCTCTATCGTTCCACGAAATCGTGATTCTCAAAGGCTACTACCTTTTGTGAATCGTGGCAGAAAGGAGCGCGAAAAAGGTGGTAGATAAAATGCGTTATCGGGTACAGAAACGATTACGCCTCTTGACGCGCGAGTTTTGCGCAGGAAAGAGAGCGAGGAAGCGAAAAAGGGCACTCGATGAGGAGAAAACGTTCTTTTCTATCGGTTTTTGATAATCTCTCGGAAATGTCCTTGTGATAAAAAGATGAGGTCTTTTCCGTTTTCGATAATGGAACAAGAAGGGGAAAGGGGATAAACTGGTAAAAAAATATTGTGATTCGCTAATATAATGTCGAATATTATTTAAGTTATATATAACTTAAATATAATTTCTTTATTTTATTTGTTTTATATTTTTGTATTTTACAATTTTTATAGTTATTTAATTAAATAATTTATTACAGTAGTTGGTCAAGATTGGTTTATTTTATACTGTATTAATTTTATTTCTATGTATTACGTTCTAATATATTTAAATATTAATTTATAAATTTTGTAAAAAATTATGAAAAAATAAATTTGTTTTCTTCTCTTCTTTTTTTTTCTTCTCTCAGGGTTGCATACACTCATACACGAAAAGCTTATTGTTAGATTGCATAAATTACAATAGGGTTTTTTTTAATTCTGAAATACGAAAAATCCAATTAAGAGACTTTTGATTTTTACTTTATAATAGAGTATAATTTTATCAATAGTTTATATGACTCGATAGAGTCACGAATAAATAAGGTTTTTTAAGTCATCAACATACAGACTTTTCCAAATTTGCATATATAGTTTCTAGAAAAGAATGCTATGAATATAGAACATCGCTCATCAAATTTCGCATGAAAGAACATTAAAGAAACTGAAGTGCAGCATAATATGTCTATTATAATGTCATACTATCCTCTTATTTTTCTATTTGTCATTTCTATTTGTTAGTTCAATCTATTAAATCTTAATTTATTAAAAATAAGTCATACGGAAATCCTACTACGCAGATGTATGAACCAAAAAAATATTTAACATACATATATAAAAATATGAATAATAATAAGAATTTAAAAAAATATATAAAATAATATTCAAAATTTACTATAATATTTATTTATAAATTATTGATCTAATTATATAAACATCTGAATTTATTGTATGTAGGATGCAATTGAATTTATATAGTATGAATATCATAATGTTTATACTTATTATACAAAAAACAATTTACCAAATGTCTACAAATAATGAAATATATTATAACAAATAATAATAAAATAATTTTTGTAATAAATAAATGTAATTTAATGTTAAATATATTTGCTTAATGGAATTATTAAATCCTATTTTAATCTCAGAAAAAGGGAAACAGAAGAATATATTTTATGTATTATTTGTATTGAGTTAAACCAATGTGTAATAACCCTTTGTACACAAAACATCCCAATTAAAAATTGATTATAACCCGCTATCTTTAATTATGTGTTTATATCGCTTCCATTATAACTGTCCTATGCATCATTATACGAAAATCAGACAGGCAAAGACTTTCCACTACGACAATATAATTATTTAGCAGGCATGAATTACGTTTCAACGAACAATTATTGATGACAGCGATATAAATTTAAAACTGCGCGATCCGATTGCGGCAATTACGTAACGTTATTCACGTGGTAAACGATGAGTGATAATTTATTATAGATTTTCCCCATTTTTAAATATATTTCCATTAAATTTGTAGGCTATTTTTAATATAATTTGTAGAATTTTGAATCTTCTATTTAAAGTTTTATGCTGTTTTTGATATATTCAAAAAAATTTCTAGTTATATATAAATGTGAGATACATATAAGACCCCGAAATATAGGATGGCAGTTTTACAGTTTTGTTTTATAAGAATTGTTATTAGTTTTGTTTTATTCATTTATCAATTTTAGTCATAATTTTTAATAAAATTTTTAAGCTACTATACAGAATGTTCAAAAAACACTAGATTTTTAAAAATTTTATTTCTTAAAACTTGGAACATTGTCATTTTTTTAACGGAGAGCTAAAAAATTCCATATTGTATAATAGTAATTAATGGACTTTATAAGTTATTTTTTTAGGGTAGAGATCAATATAAATAAGAGATCACATGCTGTAATAAAAATTATTTTGTATTAATTATTATGCCTTAGAGAAAAAATTATACAAATTTTATATTCTGCAACAGCTTACATTACCAATTTTTGTAAGAAGTTTTGTACTTTATATGTTTACATATATGTGTGTATGTATTATTAAGTATACTTAAGACAAAGTAAAGTAACAATAAGAAATATGAAATTATAGGTAGGATATGTTTGTATCCTACAAGAAAATACAATGTTTTTGTATTTATGTACAGTAAATATTTTAAATTCTTATACTAACACTTCTATTATAGCGATTTATAATAATCATTATAACAAACATTGGATAGAACAAGAAAATCATTGCGATTAATGCATATCATAGTGGCATTAAAAATATCGTAACAAATAAATAACTCACTGGCTACCATAAAGTTTTTTTATTCTTTTTTTAAATAAATTTTGTTTTTCTATTTTTGAGTTTTGGAAACCATGTCTGATTGTTTATAGATATAAATACGAAAATCTGATATTTATTCTATTAAACCCTTGAGATATGAATATTTAAATAATTTTTTGATATTTTAATTTTTTTGTTTATATAATTATGCTATGCATATTAAAAGTTAATTAATCTTTTTCTTAGTAACTACTGATATTTCCATAAAATTAAATATTATTTTTAAGGATTTATAAATAATTATTAGTGTACAAAATAACGTTACAAATATGGCAATTGATAGGAAATATGGAAGTTGCAATTTCAGTCTGAAGACCGCAAATGTTTTAGAATTTCGGTTGTGCGTAAATGATGCATAAGTGACGTACGTTTTATCTTCTCTCGCATTCGTAATAACGACAAAACTGACGATCATTGACAACAGGTGGAATATTGAGATCACAGATTCTGCGCGATTCGGAACGTATTACATATAAAAGCGATATCCGGATGGATGTAGAGCCAGAAAAACGCTCGCAGACCATCTCGGGCTTCAAATGCTTCGACTCGGGATTAATTCTTTGCGACTTATACCGTTACGTTACGTTGATCGATGGTAAACGATTCGAACTTCGCAAACTGATGATTTAACAGATTACAGCAATTATTCAATTTTCCAGCGGATTTTATACGACGCTCTGAGCGAACATAATGTTCTCGTTGGAACATTTAGCGAATCATAGAAGCCTGGGAAAGGCGAGGATTTCGTAAGAAACAATGCCTGGAAGGGCATATATTAGCCAGTGCATAACCAGTTGCGCTATACTTGCGCTACATCTCGTGCTCTATATCAGATACGAACATGCTATTCCGGATGCGTTCAAGTGACCTGATCTGACATTCTCTCGCCGAAGGCGTGAACACGCTCTCTGCATCACGACATGATGAAATTCAAGGACACTCGTTACAATATCAATCTACGGTGTGCAGTACTCGCAAATAACGTGCACAATAGATCCAGCAACTCCAGCAAGAATATACGGAATGTTAGGTGAATGGGTACAAGTAGGTTACTCACATTATCGGAACAAAGAATCGGCTGAACCAGCCGATGCCCACGTTGACTAAAGCGCTAGCTTACAATTAGTTTAGCGAGCTCGTTTTACGTTTTTCTCAAATGTAAAGATATTTTTAACCCGCTCTCGAGGTCTATTTAAATTAAATTTTATTTAGGGACACTTCAGGATAATTGCATTAACGTAATTCGGTAGGGAGGTGTTCTCGATATTCGAATTGGTCAATTATCTCTTCCGAATAGCAGCTCGATTATGTAGATAGATCTTTTTTCGAGCGGTTCATCGGGCGCTCGGATTTAATGCACTCTGGAGGCAAGCGCGTTCGATCTGGAAAGGTTCAGATGGATGAATAGCTACTGAGGTCAAGCGAAGGGTCGCGAAATCGCTCTCGTGTAAGCACGCAAGTCTAAGGAGGTCTAAGGAGGAGAAATTTCCATATTCGAATGTTTAGAATAGAAACAACCGTGTCATGAATTCGAGTTTAAGTTCTGTACAAATGACATGTAATTGACATATATAATTGGCTATTTTACAAGACTTTCGCAACTGATTTGTCATAACGCTGTCAACTTGTCTTTGTTATTATGTTACAGTGAAAGGAAATCTCGTTAAATAAAACAGTCTGTAAAATAAAAAAAGGTCCATCTATAAATTAGCAATGCAGACAAAATATCTAATTTTATTTGTATTGCTGCAACTGTTATGCAGAATCAGTTTTAATGTAGACGACTGACAAAGGTATAGGAAAAAAACGGAGCTTTGTGTACATAAACACGAATATCTTTATTAAATATTTCGCCAAAAATTATTTTGTATTTACAGATAAAATCTATTAACTCGGTGGGAATAAATGTTGATTCTACTTCTAAGTTTTTCGTATTGATATGCATAGTATTGATATTGTCATCTAATCTGCTTTGAGAGTGTAGATCACTTTGTAATCGTTTTTGATGAAATCGGCGACCCTCTCACCGATCATGTTGACCACGGCAACGGGATTACCGGAAACCATCTAAGAGATAGAAAACAATTAACTGATTACAAGAGCTAAAGATATGCTAATCATAAATTTTTTCTGGACTATGCACATCGAAAAATTTCGTAAAAATTATGTGTACATTCAGCACAATGTTAGATTAGCTTCTAAACATATCCATAAACTAATATCCTAATTAGCAATTAAGATTTTTAATCGACCCTAGTGGCTATCATTATAATCGTCATGACAATACGATATTGGTTTTGGTCAGATTAATTGTCAAGGCTTAATTGCTAATTAGGTTAATTAATGACTAGCGAAGTAAACGTTGCTTATTCGGTTTGAATAAACTAATAAGAATACAGAATGTGACGATATATCAATTAGTCGTGGTATGTTTATCAAAATTTTGAGAATTGCTACCTACCTTGGGCATAACTGAGGCATCAGCCACTCTCAAACCATCTACGCCGTGAACCTTGAGAGCTGGACTTACAACAGCCATGGTGTCCAAGGAGGTCCCCATTTTGCAAGTGCCGGCTTGATGATTTTCAGGCCTGGTATTGTATCGGAATTGGCAATCCCAATAGTCATAATTCATTTTTTTTTTATACTGTTCGCATTCTGGGACGGTGTCATCTACCATCTTCAAATTGTACTTTTTCATCGCGTTTGCCTTTGATAGTTTTAAGATATGCTGAAGACCTTGGTACATAATCGATCGATCTTGCGGATTCGCCAAATCGTTGCCCCAAATGATCGGATGATGTAAAGGGTCGTTCGAGGCAAGTGTTATTCTACCTGGAATTTATCAATGAAATACATTTAACTATTGCGTCACGGTAGCGAGCAGAATTTTCATTTTTTACAGAGAATTTAATATAATTTTTTAATTTTATTTAATTTGTTGATACTTTTAGTTTTAATTGTAATTAGTTAAAATTGGAATGCAATTGATTTTTTTTTATATTATTACGGACATCATAAAATGAATTGATCGAATGAATAAAATCGAATAAAGAGAGATTTAAATACTAAAATAGACAAAAAAATATATCGAAATAGTTTCGATGAAGAGTGACAGAAAGAGTTGAAAGTGTTTAAAATCTCATTAAATATGTTGCGATACGTAGCTATTTACATTGTCAGTAGTACTTTTATGCTGCTTACAATTAATAAAATGCGAGTTACATAATCATTGACTTACCTCTACTTAAGGCTTGAAGATTTACGGAGGTAAACCTAACGGTTTGTTTGTTACCGTCCGCTTTCAAGTCCGGAATTCTGTCGCCTGTGTCGCAAATGGCTTGATAACCGGCGAAAAAAATCTGAATGTCCGGATCATCGTTGGTAGTATAGTTGGACGCCAGTATCCCGGTAAGTTGGGCCAAACCCGTGGACGACAACGGACCGGTTTGATTGTAAAAATATATATCGGCACTATCTATATTTAATTCATTTGTGTTTGTCTCACTGAGAGTGAAATCCACGCCGAACGATTGATGGTTGTGGAGATTTTCGCCGACTCCTGGCAGATCGACGACTGGGCGAATCCCCACGGATTTTAGGTGACTCTTCGGCCCGATGCCCGATAGAAGCAGAAGCTGAGGCGAATTTATGGTGCCAGCTGCAAGGATCACTTCCTTCCTCGCTGTTACGTTGTATCGTCGGCCGCTCTGCAAATAGTAAATCGTTTATCAAGTCATGTGATTTGGGATGAATAATCGCGAAGTCGCGCCCATAGAAATTCGAAGAGTATGACGAGCCAACTTACCATAATGAAAGTGATTCCATCAGCTTTCACTTTTGACAAGATTTTTTTCGTATTCACCTTCGTCGCCATCGCGTTCAGAGCCACATGTAGATTTTTGCGGTTCCTGTGCGGCCACAGGAAAGCCCTGGCAGTACTAAGTCTAACACCATTGTTGCTGATCGTCTGCGCCACAGTGAAACCTTTGATATTCTCGCCCACCAAGTCTTCGGTAGTTCCTAAGCCTACCTCCTTAGCCGCCGACATTATATCCCAAGCGAATTGCGGCTGCCAAGGGAATCTATTAATGAAAGTAATCAGCGTGTTTAATTCATACGTGTAGATCAATTAAATCGGTAGGGAAATTATGGGGATTACGTTAGAGGTACGCTGTAGTTTTAAACACATATATCCTGTTTAATGAATGCTGGATCAATTATTCTAATCATGAGATAGACAGGGATAGATGCGACGCTGGGGGAAATACCTTTCGAGGATAAAATTAATTTTCAAAGAACAACTGATTGTATCATTATATAACAGACAACAAAAAACAATTGATTATAAATTGATCATGGCAATCACACATTTACTCGAGGGTACAACTACTCTGGAAAAGACACGGATGATTTCAAATCAGTTTTTTGTTTTACATGACGTAAACGATCGCGATAGCATAAAAAAGTGTGAGAATTAGAACGGTGTAATTCAAGAAAAAGCATGATGTTTGCACCTTTCGACCGTCATTGGACCTCCAGTGCCATGATCCTGTGCCCTGACCCTTCCAATTTCTTTATTGTCTTCTGATTTGAAGAAGTACGGCAGCACCTAACGTAAAAAAATTAATAATGCGTTACGTCACATCACGAAGAGTCTTAACAATAATCTTTTCATGCTTCATACTTCTTTCCACGACCACCCCTCGTTTCCCATTTCCACCCATCTGGCATAGTCTTTCTCGTGGCCTCGATGATACGCCATACCATGATGGCCAGTGCACCCTCCGAGATTTTTACCCCTGGGCCAGCTGCAGCTGCCGTTAGTTTTCAAGCACGCGTACGATTCATTCGTGGTTTTATACTTCCAATCTAGTTCGGTATCTGTAATATCGCACGATTGATTAACCGCACAGTCTCTAATTTTCTAGCGACTATGAAAACATAAAAATATATTTACTCAGATAGAGTTGAAAATTGCTCGGTATTTGCATGCCAACTGGCTCGTCCGGTCCGGCTTCCACAAGGAGCACATTCCAATTATGAATTTCGCTCAATCTAGAAGCCACGACCGATCCACCCGCACCTCCTAAATTAAAAACATAAGATGCAGCTGTCATAATATCCATTCAATCCCATACATCGTATACAAATAAAATCATCTTAACTTGATCGTTGATTTTAATTGTTATGATTCAGGGAATCTCGGGTGGGTGCGATCAATTCTGTGTGTTCACCGAACACAATTTTGCGAAACGTTTCGTTAAATTGCTATTAGACAAGATAGATCTTAATAGTTAATTATGTTTACGGGCATATTGATAATCTTACCTCCAACGACAATGAAGTCGTAAATAGGTAGCGGTCTTTTGATGGGCGTGATTCGCCCGCACACACCATTCATTATTGGACTATAGGCAGCTAACACGTTCACCATAGACAGAAACAAATTTCCGAATGGCCGAATGGCCGAATTGCCGCTGCAGACATCGGTCAATGAGAGTCCACTTACGAAGGGTGACGAACATGGTGCTTCCGGTACCTCCGACACGTTCTATAATACCGTAAAATATATAGCTTGCACGACTAAATATATTGCGGCACTTAAGAATGTTGATCTCGAGTTTATGCATCGTATAAACCGTAGAACGATGCTCCATTATTTTGTGAATATCACGGCCATTACTGTTGTGAAATCACTTTACTCTTGCAATTAAATTACAAATAATGTAATAATATACTAGGATTTAATGAATTAAATATTGCATAATTCTCTCGATTAACTTTTATAAAATTCTATAAATTCTCTAACTAGAGAAATTAATTACGATTGGGATATTAACTCGTAACATCACATCTCCAATATAGCCGTCTCGATAAGGACACTTATAGGCACATACTATTTTATTCAAATATACTCGTTTTCAAATACCTATACCTGTTTTAATTTCTATCTCGAAATATTCGAAAAAGTTTGTCACACAGTGAAGGAGATTATTTAACATTCTTACTAATGCGTCAAAACTTTGAGTTATAGGCTTGACAATTTTTAAAAATGTACTTTTTCCCTTGCACTTGATATAATTGACAAGCGATACAACTGCAGGATATCATCAACATAACATTTTCCGTGAATGCGATCGTCGCGTCTTAAGGAATCTTGCCCGTTGTGCTCGGGTTTTACTACCTGATTGCGGCGTCCATTTTGTTGTCGCCTTGTTATATACCCGTTTCCTGTATGCATATGCACGTTCCGCGAAATGTCTAGCTGTGATTAAGTGCTCAACGCACATAACATAAAAATGATAATAATGGCGCTTGTTATAATCTCTGCTTGTCACACTTGTAAATCACTGCGCGTGCTATCATTTCAGAAAAATGACGGATAGTCTGTCGCTAAAATAGTGCAAATAAAATAGATATGCGCTATTATGACCTGCATTTCTGCTGAATCCATTTGCATCTCGGAAATCGTAGTAAAAGTTTATATATCGCACATAAAACTTTCATAGACATTAGTTTATTGATATAATTGTTTGAAATTTTTATCAAATCGCTTTGTATAAATAAATTAATTTTGATAAATTGGAGAGATAAGGCTCTGTTGGATGTCCACACGTGGAAGAAAACGGGCTAATTAAGAGCCAATCGCTGTTGACGGTGCGAAATTATATTTATTCTTCATGGAATTAAACGACGTACGTTTCGGCCCCTATTCGAACCATCTTCAGCAATGTGCTGTGTGAGTTGTAGAATGTAAATGTTTTAAAATATAGGGTAATAAGTCGGGGGAAAATGCCAGTGGGTCGAAGGTGCTACTTTGTTAATATTTCGTTCATTATCTGATAGATGGTAATGTTTTCTAGTCGTTAACGTGAGAGTTCATGCAACGAGTGACGTATGCAAGTTTCTTCAATTTTATCGTGTAAAATGCGGAATACTTGAGAAAATCTGTTCCACCCAAGTGGTGAGTAGGCTTCCTATAATATTGTTCTCTTCTTTGTTTAAAAAGTTAAAGAGTTTCGCAACATAAAAATTCAAAAATTGTTTATGACATATATATATATATATATATATATGTTTTTAATAATAAAATCTGTTATTTTTTAATAAATTTTATATAATATATTTTTTAAATGTATTTAAATGTCAGATTCTTTTCTTTATCGTTTTAAGTGTATGTATCTCCTTAAACAATAATTACTGAATAGAACTTACGATGTATTTCAAAGAAGCCATTTTAATGGATTTCTTTCTTTGTTTCTTTCGTATCTGCTTCTGTAACAAATCGATAGTTACAAGAAATAGTGCGAGATTGTAATACATTAATATATTTTGACTGTGTTTATAAACAATGTATATATTTACCTAATATGTGCTAAGACGACTGCTAGCTCAGAAACGCAACGAGAATGGAATATTACTATCGTATGTTATTTCTGTAAGCAATATATATACTATTGTTATCATACTAATTGCGTCATTATTTTACGTAAACCTAATAGCTACATAAATGTTCCATATCTAAACTACTGGAAAATTATATGTATAATTCATCGCAATAGCCGTCATTTTTTAAATAACCATATAATTTTTGTCATACGTGTGTCTAAAAGTAGATGTATAATTTATGTAAAAAATTCAAAAACCGTCTAGAACATAATAAAATTATCAAAATATTGAATTTAAATAATTTTTGTTAGTTTTTTGTTAACTTTATTTATTTTTAAACATACCTATGTAATTTTCTTTTTGATAAAATATTTTCAAGTGGTATTTCTATTTCGAGATGATAATAGTATAGGGTAAACTCGGGTAAGATGGCCATAGTTTTTTAAAATGCAAAAAACATACATTTATTTTTGTTATTTTTTAATAGTGTTTGGTATATTCCTTCGCTGAAGCTTAAAGTACGTAAAACTATCGAAATTAAGAAGAAAACACTTAACATAAATTTTATATTATTAAAGTATTACATATGCATTGGCCATCTTATCCGACCTTTAAGGAAAAGATGGCCATAGCATTACGGAACAGTTGGCCATACATATTTTAATGTTAAAGATGCACTTAATATCTTGTAAAATGATAAAAAAAATTTATAATTTCACATATTTAGTTACAAATATATATATAATTTTCCCACACATTTGGCAAACATTACGAAATGATGTACACGTTTCATGCAGCCACCGCTTGCAGCGAATGCATTAAATCCACGCTACTTACATACAAAGACTTCTGGCAAGAGATAAACTTTCTGATTTGCGTACAGAAACATTAGGATGTCTAGACAAAAATGAATAAAGCCACTCATCCAGCTTTTTGAGTTTCATTATTGAATCTGTGTTTGAGTTCAAGTTGATTAGCAAAGTTATAAGCCAGTGTACAAAGATCATCTCAAGTAAGCGGAAAACCATGCTTTTGCATCATTTTTATATGGTGCATTCTTTCTTCATTCCAAGCGAGCAGGTAGGCCTCATTCCACCCTTTGTTGCGTTAGCAGATTTAAATCTTCTTTCAAGATTAACCTCGAGTATGTTCTCAATTCCTATTTTTATTTGGCATCTATAAAAACACAAATACTGTCACTATTTATAAATACCATTTATAAATATTATTATTATTGTCTTTTGGATGCTTAAACATGTTTTCTGTATATTCTCCACATAGAGGCCATATTTGTGTGCGTGATGTCCTTAACCACGCATGAGTTTCCGCCATAACGTTTTTGGCGAAGTTAAACTTTTTCATTATCTGGTAGTTAGATTGGAAGTTGATTTCTGTCAAATTTGTCAAACTGGGATCATTGATCGGATCTGTTGTCATAAGGACGACTTCGTGTCCTCTTTGGCTCAAAGCGATCCATAATGAATGATAACAAATTTGGTGACTGTAGGATGGTATTGGAATAATGTATTGGACATGCTTAAACATGTCTTCTGTTAAGTCTCCAAACAGAGGCCAAAATTGTGTTCGTTGTGTTCTTAACCACGCATGAGTCCCCGCCATAACGTTTTTGGCGAGGTTAACCTTTTTCGTTATCTGGTAGTTAGATTGGAAGTTGATTTCTGTCAAATTGGTCAAACTAGGATCATTGATCGGATCTGTTGTCATAAGGACGACTTCGTGTCCTCTTTGGCTCAAAGCGATCCATAATGAATGATAACAAATTTCCCAGGTAGCAAGCACTCGTCATTTTGACGTCAATTGACGTCAAAAGACGTCAAAATGACAGACTTTTGACGTCAATTGACGTCAAAATGACGAGTCCTTGCTACCTGGGTTGGTGACTGTAGGATGGTATTGGAACAATCGCCAAGATCCTTGCAGTTTTTACTGGTGCCGCGATGTATAAAAAGCTTATCCAAAATATCGTTTCAGCAATTGGCGTCATTTTACTGTCAATAATAAGCAGAGCATAGTAAACTTAATTATCATCTATGATAATTCAATAAAATATTCGTTTTTATTTGTATAATTGTTCTATTTTTTTATTCGTATAAAGTTCACATATTTTTTTATTAATAATAAATAATGATTTGTACACACGAAATATTTATTGCCATTAAATTTTGAGCAATGCGCTTATTTTCAAAAGTGCATATTTGATATCTATAGCAAATAATCCATTTCGCAAATACGTTTTTTTTGCTGCACTAGACTGCACTAAAACTTCTGTTCTTGCTTTTGCCAAATATCAAACATACCTATTTTACCATAAGTACAGAGTTCACTTGAGTACAGAGTAGTGTACACTAGTTTAGCTAAAAAGTAGATCTCATTTGTTTCCCAAAATAGATGAAATAATTAATTATATTAACCGTCTCGTTCTCGATGATAGAGAATTAACAATGTAGTACTGCTTGTCGGTGCTTAATTCCACATTATTAGTACGAAGTTGTTTCTTACTTATCAAGTACGTATCAAAAATATGTAATAACAGTTTCAGAGATTTTCACACATTCCATGACGTGCAACTGCGTGCAAAAATATATTTGAATTATACAAATATACTCTCTGATTAGTATGAAGTTTTAAGTAAATCATGCTTAAAAGACTTAAGCCTGTATTTATAATCATTATTCAAATTTCATCTCAAGAGCGTATCATCACGACTCAAAACTCATTTCAGGTGAGTTTTCAACAGAAACACGACTTTAAATACGGGCCTTATCGAAGCTTGCATTTACATTTAGAATACATATTCAAAATGTATTATTAATAATTAATAAATCTAAATGTATTAGCAGTGTTGATAGTTGATATATTTAGTAATTATAAATATTTAATATAATGTTGTTTATATTATCTACAGTTTATTAGTAGTCTCGCTGGATATACAATTATATACATACGGCTGTTCAAATACGATTTTACGTATATAAAAAGAAAATATTCATGTGCCATGGTATTGAATTTTATATTATGACAATTAAGAAAAAGAATATTTTCATACGTTTTTCTATCGGTACGTGACTTTGTGTTACGGTCAAAGTGTTTTGGTGAAAAGTGAAATTTGTTTGAAACCGATAGTATACATTGCGCGTATATATTCGACGGACCGTGACAGATTGTAAAAATTTGCGGAATCGATGGGCCGAAACTGGTGGAAGTTCGTTTCTTTCGTCCCTCGTCCTCTTCTTTTTACACACCTGACCACATGGACTAGGCCTTATTTTTCTTCGTACCGCAAGAAAGTGAAATCTGGTTGTTGCTTGTCGTTGTAACGCGGAACAATAGTTTGTATTGAAGTCTACTAATGCAACTCCAGCAAACGCGTGTTAATTAAAGATAATTATGACTTTAAAAAGAGATGTTTGACTCTTTAATAAAATCATAAAATAATAGTATATATGAAATTAGTTACATTACGTTAACGAAATTAATTAACATTTATTTTTTCGCATTTAGTTAAGAATCAATCATAGAAAACTTAGAAGAGAAAAAATGCGATCAACTTTACTTGCTTTGTTTCAATTAGATTATTATTTGATTGTCAAATAATATAGTAAATGAATAACGCATATTTTTCTTTTTTCTATATTTATATGTTAATAAAGATCGAACTTGAATAATCTTTTCTGTAATAGATTGATGCGTCTTTAATAAAATATTATGCTATCTCTTTGCCATCTATAATTCATGACAAATGGACGATTTGTTCATAATGACGATGAATGTTTATATATGTCTGTGTCAAATACATAAGAATACTTGGAAAGTTACCTCCGTAACCCCGCGACATTATTGAGGCTCCGTAATTCTGACAACTTGAGGATAAGTTCAATAATAACGATGGAAACGTTATGGTGAAGTGGTCTTTTCTGAGTTAGTGTCGTATTATACATATAAGAGTCGTAATAATAAAATTCACATTAATCTTTCACGGAACATTCAGCGAAGGAGAGAAGAGAGAGAGAGAGAGAGAGAGAGAGAGAGAGAGAGAGAGAGAGAGAGAGAGAGAGAGAAAGAGATGGAATAGCATGGGTGCCCGTCGTGCTTCAGCCCAGAACTGCGGAACTATTTATGACTCCAGTCCATTTGTCGAACGTCACGAGGGATTTCCGGAAATTGCTTTAAACGCGTAATGGCACGTCCGCTTTCGGAGTTTACCGGTCGGGTTACCAGCTGTCATAATAAAAACGTTGTTATTGTCCGCGATGGCACGACCGCTGTGCGTGACTATTGCGAATTGACGAGAACGATCAGTAGACGCCTGGCAGATAGACATTTCTTTGCAAAAACGATTTCCGACAATTACACACGAATCATAGGCCTAAAGTAAATTCTGTCATCAAATTAAACTCTCTTTGCGTCGACCGTTGCAGTTTACGGAAAATATAACTTTAGTAGTAAATAACATAAATTTTTAAATTAATTTGTATAGTAAAAAAATATTAGAATGTAGCAGCAATCAAATTGAATCCTTATCTTTATTCGAATAATTAAAAATATATCGTCAATCACATAAAACCAATAAAAGAAAAAGATATATAAAATTAAATGTGGTAGGATGGCTTTTTAATAAATTATACTAATATCAGAAGTATCGTTATGTTACTTACTTTATTTCGCGGATTGATGAACAATGTAGAAACGGACGCTTCGCTCTTCGTCGGATCGACTCCGTCGTGATCGTTCCCAGGACTATCTCGATACTCCTTCTCAGGCGTTCTGGCTTCCTACTGACGGAGAGGATTTTACGCTCGGCAGTTAACGTTCTTATATATTATATCTCGTAAATATTTTAATTTGAAGACGTCTTTTTTAAAAGATTTAAAACCGTAAACACCAGAGAGATAAAGCCCCTTGCACAATGCTAGGCGATAGCGATAGCGATAGCTATATAGCGATCCGAATCGAAATTTTACTCCTTCTTTCGACCTCTTATTTTTCACATCTAAGGATTCTGGAGGATTTTGATAGGTTCTATTTATATAAGAATTGTATTGTACTTAGCTTCTACTTTGTGTCCCGGACGAATCAGCTGTTTCCCGGGGCCCCTTCTCACCATGAAAAACGCGCCGAGAAGCACACCCGCGAGGTTTTAGCCGGTAAAAATCCGGCACTCCCCTCGCCTCTCCCCGAGGGCGGGGGAGTCTTCCCCCTCCCATTAGAGAGGGTTATCGGTCACGACCGGTAGCAGAAGATTTCCCCGCGTAAAAAAAAGCTACTTTGTGCCTCAAATAGGCAGTAAACGAACTGTTTTTCATTTTGAGGTTTAAAAAAGGAGTTACCGGTAAAACCTCCTAAAACGCTTTAGATCCTACACTGATAGAAAAATGTACTAAATTTTAATTAATGTTTTCTCCAATAGTCCTTATAAAGTATTTTTTTAATTCAGTTAATATTTTTTGAGTAAAGAAAATATTCATCCACTTGAAACAAATTTTCTAAGCCTAATAAAATATTTACTGTATTCAAAAGAATACTTTATTAGGACTATTGGAGAAAACATTTATTGAAATTTAGTACATTTTACTATCAATGTATTAATTTTTACTACTTTTTAAATCGTAATGAAACATGTTCCATATCACGTACATCATCGGTGATTCATAGTATAGGTTTTGGTAAATTTTATAATTGCGTTTAACGGAGCAACGAGATACGGTTGTGACTTTGACTTATGTTGTATCTCGTTTCTCTGTTAAATGCAATATTTATCTAAATTTATTATTTAGAATCTAAGATTTTTAATATTAAAAAAATATTACCGCAAAATATTTTATGACATTGTTAATTAACCAGATACATATAGACATACATGTATCACAATTAATAATGTTATAAAATTTATTTATATAATAAATCTTTTTCTTATTAGTCATCTGAAACACAACTTAAATAAAAACTCCACTGCAAGTCACCGATAATATACATGACATAGAGCATGTTAATATGATAATGTGGTAAATAGCATATAGGGGGGAGAGTCAGAAAAAATCTAAGAGATCGCACACGTTTCTTTCTAAGGTACAAAGGAACATATATTTATTTGCTTACATTTTTTTATCTACTTGTTCATGTACTCTTGCATACTTTCTAAATTAAACTCATATTATATCATAACAAAAAAATAAATTTTTAACCATTTAAAAACCATTGCCAGTAAAACAATTAATATATGTATTGTATCTTAATAAAAATTAAAATTAAAATTTAGTTTCAATAAAATTAAAATTAAAATTGAGAAATGTCTTGATACTGATTGTGAGTATCTTAAAATGAAATATCTTAATACTAATAAAACTTAAAATTAGTACCTTAATACCAAATAAATAATCGCATATCACAAATAACATTTTTTAAATGTTTTATGTTGTAATGGAAAAAATTGTGACAGATAATATATTAATGATTCTAGAATTACTAAGTCGAATTTTTCATCACTATCCGGTGCATACATCTTACGTACTTTTGGATGCTTAAAAATATTTTCTGCTATATCTCCACATACAGGCCATATTTGTGTGCGTGGTGTACTTAACCACGAATAAGTCCCCGCTATAACGTTTTTCACGAAATTTAATTTTTTCATAAACTGGTAGTTAGATTGGAAGTTGATTTCTGTTAAATTGGTCAAACTAGAATCATTGATCGGATCTGTTGTTATAAGGACAACTTCGTGTCCTCTTTGGCTCAAAGCGATCCATAATGATTGATAACAAATTTGGTGACTGTAAGGATGGTGCTGGAACATCGCCAAGATTCTTGCAGTTTTTACTGGTGCCGCGATGTATAAAAAGCTCATCTAAAATATCGTTTCTGCAATCGGCTTCATTTTACTGTCAATAATAAGCAGAGCATAGTAAACTTAATTATCATCGATGATAATTCAATAAAATATTCGTTCTTATTTGTATAATATAATTGTTCTATTTTTTTATTTGTATAAAGTTCACATATTTCTTTATTAATAATGAATGATGATTTGTACACACGAAATATTTATTGCAATTAAATTTTGAGCAATATTGCAATGCGCTTATTTTCCAAAATGCATATTTGATATCTATAGCAAATAATTGAAATAATCCATTCCGCAAATAGGTTTTTTTTTTTTATTGCTGCATTAGACTGCACTAAAACTTCTCTTCTTGCTTTTGTCAAATATCAAACAGAATACCTATTTCACTATAAGTACAGAGTTCACTTAAGTACAGAGTAGTGTACACTAGTTTAGCTAAAAAGCAGATCTTATTTGTCTTTCCAAAATGTATGAAATAATTAATTATTGGTACGAAGTTGTTTCTTACCTATCAAGTACATATAATCAATTATGCCCGTTCTAGACTGGAGGATGAGCCGACTCTCGGCTGATCCGCCTTCTATAGTGTACGTGACATAAACTATACATAAACTATAGATTTTTACCCGTCTACACCACTCACTCGGATGAGCCGAGAGTCGGCCCATCCTCCAGTCTAGAACGGGCAATATGTATCAAGTACATACGTAACAAAAGTACGTAACAGCTTCAGAGATCTTCACTCACACTTTATGACGTGCAACTGCGCGCAAGAATATATTTGAATTGTACAAATGTACTCTTCTGATTACCAGAATGAGGTTTTAAGTAAATCATGCACTACTTAAAAGACTTAGGCCTGTATTTATAATCGTTATTCTCAAGAGCGTATCAGGTGAGATACTCAATATTGCATTTTATATCTTGAAACGCACACAGTTCAATAGTTATGTTTTGATTAGAGATTAACTGAGACTGTATTTATAATTATTATGTTATTATTGATAAACTCAATCTCTTTTCAAGTTACCTATAAACCATACTTAAGTAATACACGATTTTCTCCGACTCAATATTTAATTGATATATTAAAAAAAATGACTATTAAACTGTCAAAAATAGTTTTTAGATCACATCTCGAAACGATCTACAGCTAAGTTTCTCTCACTTGAATTACAAAAATGATGTATCAAATATCTCAAATTAATTTTCAATTAAGATTCATCTATTAAAACATATCACGACTCAAAACTCACTTTAGGTAAGTTTTCAACAGAAACACGACTTTAAATACGGGTCTTATCGAAGCTTGTATTTACATTTAGAATACATATTCAAAATGTATTATTAATAATTAATAAATCTAAATATATTAGCAATAGTTGATATATTTGGTAATTATAAATATTCAATATAATATGCTATCTATATCATCTAAAGCTTATTAGTACTCTCGCTGGATATGCAATTATACATACGACTGTTCAAATACGATTCTACGTATATAAAAAAAATGTTCATGTGATATTGAATTATATATTATGACAATTAAGAAAGAGACCATTTTTCTACGCTTTTCTATCGGTACGTGACTTCGAGTCACGGTCGAAGTGTTTGGGTGAAAAGTGAAATTTGTTTGAAACCGATAGTATACATTGCGCGTACATATATTATATATTCGACGGACCGTGATAGATTGTAAGAACTTGCGGAATAGATGGACCGAAACTGTGGAAGTTCGTTTTTTTCATCTCTCGTCCTCTTCACACCGTCTATTTCTTTATCTGACCGCGTGGACCAGGCCTTGTTTTCCTTTTTACCGCAAGAAAGTGGAATCCGGTTGTTGCTTGTCGTTGTAACGCTGAATAATAGTTTGTAATAAAGTCTACTAATGCAACTCTAGCAAAAGCGTGTTAATTAAAGATAATTATGACTTCAAGAGATGTTTGACTCTTTAATAAGAGCATAAAATAATAGTATATGTATGAAATTAGTTACATTACCTTAACCATTTATTTCGTTATAATTGTCCGATAGAGAAAACTTCGAAATTATTGATATGATGTAAGAAAAAGAATCCGACAAAGTGTACAATATCTTGTAAGGAATTAAGTTACGAAAGTGAATGTTTTGTAGTTAAAATTTTCAAGTTTGACTAAGGAATCTATTTGATGAAATATGAAATGGGGCTTCGATAAAATATCAAAAGTAATAGCTTTAAAAGAGAACTTATTTTACCATGGTAGGCTCCCCACTACATTTATGTGGAGCAATACTGAGAACAATTCTGAATAATATTTTTTAATACAATTCTTAGAATTTATGCTTTTATGCTTTCATAAAGCATTTAAAAACTTGTGACTTGTATCACACCATCAGTAATACTATATATGAATATGTATTAAGTGCACTGAAACGAAAACGTAACTTATGTAAGACTCTTTAAAACGCAATAAAAATTATTTTGTGTGTTTTGTATTAATCGTTTTGCTTTAGAGAAAAAATTTTACAAATTTTATATTTTGCAATAGCTTACATTATCAATTTTTGTAAGAAGTTTTGTACTTTATATGTATACATATATGTGTGTGTGTATGTATTATTGCGTATAATTAAAACAAGGTAAAGTAACAATAAGAAATATGAAATTATAGGTAGGATATGTTTGTATCCTACAAGAAAATACAATGTTTTTGTATTTATGTACAGTAAATATTTTAAATTCTTGTACTAATAGCCGTATTCATAGTTCTTCCTTGAGTAAGGATTTCTTGTTCCTCATTCCACACTTCATAAATTTTAAGGTTCCTTGATTGATCAAGAAAGGTTAATGGAATATAAAATAACTAATAAGGAACAAGGAATTTTTATTCCTCAAGAAAGGACTATGAATACACTGAGAAAAAGGATTTGCTGTATTAACAAATTATTTGTTACCATAGTGGCAACAAACACTTGGTTTGCTGCGAGAGTTAATTAATTTAGCAATAGTAGCAAACCTTTTGTTGCAATAGCAAATAGTTTGCTACTCGCAACATATCAAATGTTTATTGTCACTTATTTCTCTCAGTGTACGGCTATAACACTTCTATTATATGGAGCGATTTATTAACAAACATTGGATGAAATAAAAAAATTCTTGCAATAAATCATAGTAGCATTAAAAATATCTTAACAAATAAGTAACTCACTGGCTACCATCAACTTTTTTTATTCTTTTTAAATAAATTTTGTTTTTTAATTTTTGAGTTTTGGAAGCCATGTCTGATTGTTTGTAGACATAAATACTAAAATCTGATATTTAATCTATTAAACTTTTGGGATATGAATATTTAAATAACTTTTTGATATAAATATTTTGTTAATATAAATATGCTATGCATATTAAAAGTTAATTAATCTTTTTTTTAGTAACTACTGATATTTCTATAAGATTAAATATCATTTTTAACAATTTATAAATAATTATTAGTGTACAAAATAACGTTACAAATATGGCAATTGATAAAATTGCTATAACGTCTATTTCGTATTTTTGATACCAAGGTTCATGAGCGATACTGCTACGAAGATGAGGAGCACCTTTATGACGAATGACGAATTCAATCCACCAAATTACATGCTCCAAAGAATCATACGGTTTATCTTCATTTAGTGCTTTAACCTCGAGCATTCTTTTTTTATATCTAGAGAAAAGTAACAATTTTATATAAAAAGATTATGAAGAAAATTAGTATATCTTATATGAAAGACAATGCATTACTTTACACTTGCATTTTGATTATAATTATATGTGAATTTTGTATGTGTAATATATAATGTTGCGTAGAAAATTAGACATTTCTCTAAGATAATTAGATTTCTACGAAAATAATTAATGACATAACACTGGAGAATGCTTATGTAAAAAAAATAATTACCTTTTATCGGTCAATATATCTATTATGGATGCGTTCAAATTTTCTCTTGATATATCCATAATATTTAAACGTTTCGCAACTCCTAAAGATACCATTTTGTTAACTTGAGTGTACTGATCAGCTAATATTGGTAATCCTAAAAGTGGTACTGTATAATAAACGGCTTCTTCTGTACTTTGATATCCACCTTGATATATGAATAATTTAATGTTTGGATGAGCTGCAAAATAAAAAGCGGAGCGAAATGGCTAATGAAGAGATACGTATAAACATATATTTTTATTAATCTGATTAAATTATTGCACTATATATTTACCGAGAATGCTCTGTTGAGAAACCCATTTAGCGATATAGATATTGTCAGTTTTATTTGACAATTCGCTGTCATATTTCCATACAACTTTGTATGGCAAACTTGCAAATACATCTCGAAATGCGTTTCGAATATGCTCTGGAAACACTGATGTCATGACATTTGTGCCTAGACTCATATAGATAAATCCATTCGGTGCATCTGCTATAAATTCTTTCAAGTCCTGAAACGAAATTATTATTTAATTTATATACTACATTTGAGAAGATAAAATATTTTGTACATATGGAAATTGATTTTAAATATAAAGCAAATAAAATGTATAATTTTTTAATTAACGAATTTTTAAGAATGTACATAGTTTGAAACGTTTGAAAGCAATGATTACCTTCGGTAAAGCCGCGGGATTTTTTGAAATATGAAAATTTCCAAATACTAAAATATTAGGCATTGTCGGTCTAACAAACGAGAGAGCTTCTTGTTGACTGTGGAAAACAAGACTCATGTTTCTTTCCATATCTCTTATGTCTGGTATATTTTTTCCGAGATATTTTTCTGCTATCGCTTGCTGTTCAGCGTAATAATAATTTATTGAGTAATATATGTGATACCATTGACGAATAAAATTCTTCATCCTCCGCCACAATGACAGATTTAAACCGGTGTCATCTTCTATTTCCCAAACCGAAGGATGTGATGACAGAACAGGTGCACCGAGTAGATAATAATCTATATTACGCAGTCCTAATGATGACACACCTGTAAATAAATATTGAATAAGTTTTGTAAACGTGATTAATTTAAACAAGATTTGAGTTTAGAAAATTGAGTAAATAATATCATTATAAACATATACGCACATGTCAAGATACATGAAAAATAATTAGGTTAATTTTCACGTTTATATTTTATTTTTATGTTTCTTTGGATTATATAATGATGACACAAAGAGAATAAGAAATATCTTGACATTAAACCGTGTGGATAATAACATTATATTTTTTAACTAATTTTATGGACATAAAACTTATTTAAATAGAATATAAATAAATAAAGTAAATAATTTAAATAATATGGGGTTTAATAAGTATACGAAAGTATAGGATATTAAAAATTTTAAAGTTGAAGTAATTTATGGTTTTCTTCAATGTTTTCACTAATATAAAATGAATTTTAAATGAAACATTTGTAAAATAATTTTATATACATTTATCATTATTCTTACCTATGAGAGGTGCATTAAATCTATGCGCCAAGGCATAGAAGCTATGTACTTTTATAGCTTCTACAATTACTAAGTCGAATTTTTCATCACTATCCGGTGCATACATCTTACGTACTTTTGGATGCTTAAACATGTCTTCTGTTAAGTCTCCAAACAGAGGCCAAAATTGTGTTCGTTGTGTTCTTAACCACGCATGAGTCCCCGCCATAACGTTTTTGGCGAGGTTAACCTTTTTCGTTATCTGGTAGTTAGATTGGAAGTTGATTTCTGTCAAATTGGTCAAACTAGGATCATTGATCGGATCTGTTGTCATAAGGACGACTTCGTGTCCTCTTTGGCTCAAAGCGATCCATAATGAATGATAACAAATTTGGTGACTGTAGGATGGTATTGGAATAATCGCCAAGATCCTTGCAGTTTTTACTGGTGCCGCGATGTATAAAAAGCTTATCCAAAATATCGTTTGAGCAATCGGCTTCATTTTACTGTCAATAATAAGCAGAGCATAGTAAACTTAATTATCATCGATGATAATTCAATAAAATGTTTCGTTCATTATCTGATAGATGGTAATGTTTTCTAGTCGTTAACGTGAGAGTTCATGCAACGAGTGACGTATGCAAGTTTGTTCAATTTTATCGTGTAAAATGCGGAATACGTGAGAAAATCTGTTCCACCCAAGTGGTGAGTAGGCTTCCTATAATATTGTTCTCTTCTTTGTTTAAAAAGTTAAAGAGTTTCGCAACATAAAAATTCAAAAATTGTTTATGACATATATATATATATGTTTTTAATAATAAAATCTGTTATTTTTAAATAAACTTTATATAATATATTTTTTAAATGTATTTAAATGTCAGATTCTTTTCTTTATCGTTTTAAGTGTATGTATCTCCTTAAACAATAATTACTGAATAGAACTTACGATGTATTTCAAAGAAGCCATTTTAATGGATTTCTTTCTTTGTTTCTCTCGTATCTGCTTCTGTTACAAATCGATAGTTACAAGAAATAGTGCGAGATTGTAATACATTAATATATTTTGACTGTGTTTATAAACAATGTATATATTTACCTAATATGTGCTAAGAAGACTACTAGCTCAGAAACGCAACGAGAATGGAATATTACTATCGTATGTTATTTCTGTAAGCAATATATATACTATTGTTATCATACTAATTGCGTCATTATTTTACGTAAACCTAATAGCTACATAAATGTTCCATATCTAAACTACTGGAAAATTATATGTATAATTCATCGCAATAGCCGTCATTTTTTAAATAACCATACAATTTTTGTCATAAGTGTGTCTAAAAGTAGATGTATAATTTATGTAAAAAATTCAAAAACCGTCTAGAACATAATAAAATTATCAAAATATTGAATTTAAATAATTTTTGTTAGTTTTTTGTTAACTTTATTTATTTTTAAACATACCTATGTAATTTTCTTTTTGATAAAATATTTTCAAGTGGTATTTCTATTTCAAGATGATAATAGTATAGGGTAAACTCGGGTAAGATGGCCATAGTTTTTTAAAATGCAAAAAACATACATTTATTTTTGTTATTTATTAATAGTGTTTGGTATATTCCTTCGCTGAAGCTTAAAGTACGTAAAACTATCGAAATTAAGAAGAAAACACTTAACATAAATTTTATATTATCAAAGTATTACAACATATGCATTGGCCATCTTATCTGACCTTTAAGGAAAAGATGGCCATAGCATTACGGAACAGTTGGCCATACATATTTTAATGTTAAAGATGCACTTAACATCTTGTAAAATGATAAAAAAACTTATAATTTCACATATTTAGTTACAAATATATATATAATTTTCCCACACATTTGGCAAACATCAATAAATGATGTACACGTTTCATGCAGCCACCGCTTGCAGCGAATGCATTAAATCCAATCTACTTACATACAAAGACTTCTGGCAAGAGATAAACTTTCTGATTTGCGTACAGAAACATCAGGATGTCTAGACAAAAATGAATAAAGCCACTCATCCAGCTTTTTGAGTTTCATTATTGAATCTGTGTTTGATTTCAAGTTGATTAGCAAAGTTATAAGCCAGTGTACAAAGATCATCTCAAGTAAGCGGAAAACCATGCTTTTGCATCATTTTAATATGGTGCATTCTTTCTTCATTCCAAGCGAGCAGGTAGGCCTCATTCCACCCTTTGTTGCGTTAGCAGATTTAAATCTTTTTTCAAGATTAACCTCGAGTATGTTCTCAATTCCTATTTTTATTTGGTATCTACAAAAACACAAATACTGTCACTATTTATAAATACCGTTTATAAATATTATTATTATTGTCTTTTTGAAAATTCTGAAGTAATTTTTATCAACTTGCACGCATATATTGACTATGCTTTGTCAGTACACAAGACAGGTTTTATAACCACACTTCCTAACCTCATTTTTAGCAGTACAGTTTACCGTTTTTCCGTATAAGTAAAAGTTAATTGACTACCGTGTCACTTGTTATGCGATAAGTATTGTTAAATTCTTTCTATAGAAACTCAGCAAGAAGCAACGCGATATCAGCAAGTAAAATGCTGCGTTGCGCATGTATTTGCCATTATCGTAGCTAATTACCTGCATTTAACTGCTACTTAAACAGTGGCTTATCGTTTCTTAGTTGTTTCATGTAATTACCACTATTACAGTCTGCAAGGGTAGTCGATTGCTCTTTTTGCCGAATGTCCTTCGAAACGCGGCAATAATCTACAATAATCTAACAATAAGCCAATTCAATGAGTTTTTTAGTATGTGGTGGGGCTAGAATCTGTGTCAAGCTGGCCCCCCCCCCATGCGAAAAAAAATATACAAAGTGCTCTCAAATCGAATAAACGTTTATACCAGAATTTGTTGCTATTATGTTGCTTTAAGATAGCGTAAAAACATTTTGGAAATATAACGTTGTTTAAGATGTAGTCAATATAGTGCTATTTATTAGGTATTCGGATATATGTATTTTCTAAAAAAACGTAAGGGGCGTCCACTGCCGTACTGCCGAGCCAATGCCGGATAAAATTCGGACACTGCCTTAGCAATGCTATGCAATACCTTATAGGCCACTGCTTACTTTTTTCAATCCACTGCCGAAATTTTGTACACTAATGCCGGCTGTGAATTTCGAGCGAATAATTATTAGTGTACAAAATAACGTTACAAATATGGCAATTGATAAAATTGCTATAACGTCCATTTCCTATTTTTGATACCAAAGTTCATGAGCGATACTGGTAAGGATTTCTTGTCCCTCATTCTACACTTCATAAATTTTAAGGTTCCTTGATCGATCAAGAAAAGTTAATTAAATATAGAATAACTAATAAGGAACAAGGAATTTTTATTCCTCAAGAAAGGACTATGAATACACTGAGAAAAAGGATTTGCTGTATTAGCAAATTATTTGTTACCATAGTGGCAACAAACACTCGGTTTACTGCGAGAGTTAATTAATTTAGCAATAGTAGCAAACCTTTTGTTGCAATAGCAAATAGTTTGCTACTCGCAGCATATCAAATGTTTGTTGTCACTTATGGGCTCAGTCACAATGAGAAAAATAAGGAATAAGATAAAGGAATAAGGAATAAGGCATGTTGCATCTCACTTTAATGTACGTGTACTAAAGTGAGATGCGACATTCCTTTATTCCTTATTCCTTTATCTTATTCCTTATTTTTCTCATTGTGACTGAGCCTTATCTCTCTCAGTGTACGGCTATAACACTTCTATTATATGGAGCGATTTATTAACAAACATTGGATGAAATAAAAAAATTCTTGCGATAAATCATAGTAGCATTAAAAATATCTTAACAAATAAGTAACTCACTGGCTACCATCAAGTTTTTTTATTCTTTTCAAATAAATTTTGTTTTTTAATTTTTGAGTTTTGGAAGCCATGTCTGATTGTTTGTAGACATAAATACTAAAATCTGATATTTAATCTATTAAACCCTTGGGATATGAATATTTAAATAATTTTTTTATATAAATTTTTTGTTAATATAAATATGCTATGCATATTAAAAGTTAATTAATCTTTTTTTTAGTAACTACTGATATTTCTATAAGATTAAATATCATTTTTAACAATTTATAAATAATTATTAGTGTACAAAATAACGTTACAAATATGGCAATTGATAAAATTGCTATAACGTCTATTTCGTATTTTTGATACCAAGGTTCATGAGCGATACTGCTACGAAGATGAGGAGCACCTTTATGACGAATGACGAATTCAATCCACCAAATTACATGCTCCAAAGAATCATAAGGTTTATCTTCATTTAGTGCTTTAACCTCGAGCATTCTTTCTTTATATCTAGAGAAAAGTAACAATTTTATATAAAAAGATTATGAAAAAAATTAGTATATCTTATATGAAAGACAATGCATTACTTTACACTTGCATTTTGATTATAATTATATGTGAATTTTGTATGTGTAATATATAATGTTGCGTAGAAAATTAGACATTTCTCTAAGATAATTAGATTTCTACGAAAATAATTAATGACATAACACAAAAGAATGCTTATGTAAAAAAAATAATTACCTTTTATCGGTCAATATATTTATTATGGATGCGTTCAAATTTTCTCTTGATATATCCATAATATTTAAACGTTTCCCAACTCCTAAAGATACCATTTTGTTAACTTGAGTGTACTGATCAGCTAATATTGGTAATCCTAAAAGTGGTACTGTATAATAAACGGCTTCTTCTGTACTTTG
This sequence comes from Temnothorax longispinosus, assembly GCF_030848805.1. NCBI lineage: Eukaryota > Metazoa > Arthropoda > Insecta > Hymenoptera > Formicidae > Temnothorax > Temnothorax longispinosus. Next base: position 3,375,733 of record NC_092363.1, on the reverse strand, counting down.
ATGTCCACCTTGATATATGAATAATTTAATGTTTGGTTGAGCTGCAAAATGAAAAACGGAGCGAAATGGCTAATGAAGAGATACGTATAAACATATATTTTTATTAATCTGATTAAATTATGGCACTATATATTTACCGAGAATGCTCTGTTGAGGAACCCATTTAGCGGTATAGATATTGTCAGTTTTATTTGACAATACGCTGTCATATTTCCATACAACTTTGTATGGCAAACTTGCAAATACATCTCGAAATGCGTTTCGTATATGCTCCGGAAACATTGATGTCATGACATTTGTGCCTAGGCTCATATAGATAAATCCATTCGGTGCATCTGCTATAAATTCTTTCAAGTCCTGAAACGAAATAATTATTTGATTTATTATATACTACATTTGAGAAGATAAAATATATTGTACATATGGAAATTGATTTTCAACATGAAGCAAATGAAATGTATAATTTTTTAATCAACGAATTTTTAAGAATGTACATAGTTTGGAACGTTTGAAAGCAATGATTATTACCTTCGGTAAAGCCGCGGGTTTTTTTGAAATATGAAAATTTCCAAATACTAAAATATTAGGCATTGTCGGTCTAACAAACGAGAGAGCTTCTTGTTGACTGTGGAAAACAAGACTCATGTTTCTTTCCATATCTCTTATGTCTGGTATATTTTTTCCGAGATATTTCTCTGCTATCGTTTGTTGTTTAGGGTAACAATAATTTATTGAGTAATATATGTGATACCATTGACGAATAAAATTATTTATCCTCCGCCACAATGACAGATTTAAACCAGTGTCATCTTCTATTTCCCAAACCGAAAGATGTGATGACAGAACAGGTGCACCGAGTAGATAATAATCTGTATTACGTAGTCCTAATGATGACACACCTGTAAATAAATATAGAATAAGTTTTGTAAACGTGATTAATTTAAGCAAGATTTGAGTTTAGAATATTGTGTAAATAATATTGTTATAAACATATACGCACATGTCAAGATACATGAAAAATAATCAGGCTAATTTTCACGTTTATTTTTATAACTTTTGTTTCTTTGAATTATATAATGATGATGCAAAGAGAATAAGAAATATCTTGATATTAAATCAGGTGGATAATGATATTATAATTTAAATAGAATATAAATAAGTAAAGTAAGTAAGTTAAATGACATGGGGTTTAAGTGTACGAAGGTACGGGATATTAAAAATTTTTAAGTTGAAATAATTTATGGCTTTCTTCAATGTTTTCGCTAATATAAATTGAATTTTAAATAAAACATTTGTAAAATAATTTCATATATATCATTATTCTTACCTATGAGAGGTGCATTAAATCTATGCGCCAAGGCATAGAAGCTAGGTATTTTTATAACTTCTACAATTACTAAGTCGAATTTGTCATCACTATCCGGTGCATACATCTTACGTACTTTTGGATGCTTAAACATGTTTTCTGTAAAATCTCCACACAGAGGCCATATTTGTGTGCGTGATGTTCTTAACCACGCATGAGTTCCCGCCATAACGTTTTTGGCGAAGTTAAACTTTTTCATTATCTGGTAGTTAGATTGGAAGTTGATTTCTGTCAAATTTGTCAAACTAGGATCATTGATCGGATCTGTTGTTATAAGGACGACTTCGTGTCCTCTTTGACTCAAAGCGATCCATAATGATTGATAACAAATTTGGTGACTGTAGGATGGTATTGGAACAATCGCCAAGATCCTTGCAGTTTTTACTGGTGCCGCGATGTATAAAAAGCTTATCCAAAATATCGTTTCAGCAATCGGCGTCATTTTACTGTCAATAATAAGCAGAGCATAGTAAACTTAATTATCATCGATGATAATTCAATAAAATATTCGTTCTTATTTGTATAATATAATTGTTCTATTTTTTTATTCGTATAAAGTTCACATATTTCTTTATTAATAATAAATAATGATTTGTACACACGAAATATTTATTGCAATTAAATTTTGAGCAATGCGCTTATTTTCAAAAGTGCATATTTGATATCTATAGCAAATAATTCATTCTGCAAATAGGTTTTTTTTGCTGCACTAGACTGCACGAAAACTTCTCTTTTTGCTTTTGCAAATATCAAACATATATCTATTTTATTATGAGTACAGAGTTCACTTAAGTACAGAGTAGTGTACACTAATTTAGCTAAAAAGCAGATCTTATTTGTTTTCCCAAAATACTTAGATGAAATCATTAATTATTAGTACGAAGTTGTTTCTTATCTATATATCAAGTACGTATCAATTTACGTATCAAGTACGTATTAAAAGTATGTAATAACAGTTTCAGAGATTTTTACACATTTCATGACGTGCAACTGCGCGCAAAAATATATTTGAATTATACAAATATACTCATCTGATTACCAGAATGAGGTTTTAAGTATATACCTAAATCATGCACTACTTAAAAGATTTAAGCCTGTATTTATAATCGTTATTCAAATTTTATCTCAAGAGTGTATCATCACGACTCAAAACTTACTTCAGGTGAGTTTTCAACAGAAACACGACTTTAAATACGGGCGTTATCGAAGCTTGCATTTACATTTAGAATACATATTTAAAATGTTTTATTAATAATTAATAAATCTAAATGTATTAGCAATGTTGATAATTGATATATTTAGTAATTATAAATATTCAATATAATGTTGAATATTTATATAATCTATATAATCTACAGTTTATTAATAGTCTCGCTGGATAGAAAATTATACATACGGCTGTTCGAATACGATTTTACGTATATAAAAAAAATGTTCATGTGGTATTGAATTCTATATTATGACAATTAAGAAAGAGAATATTTTCCTACGCTTTTCTATCGGTTTACGTGACTTCGTGTCACGGTCAAAGTGTTTTGGTGAAAAGTGAAATTTGTTTGAAACCGATAGTATACATTGCGCGTACATATTCGACGGACCGTGATGGATTGTAAAAACTTGCGGAATAGATGGACCAAAACTGTTGAAGTTCGTTTCTTTCATCTCTCGTCCTCTTCTTTTTACACACCGTCTATTTGTCTATCTGACCACGTGGACCAGGCCTTGTTTTTCTTTGTACCGCAAGAAAGTGAAATCTGGTTGTTGCTTGTTGTAACGCGGAACAATAGATTGTAATAAAGTCTACTAATGCAACTCCAGCAAAAGCGTGTACACGGAAAGAAAGATTAGCTACTATGGCTAAAATAATCGTAATATATGGATAACTAACATTTTTTGCAATGAGAGTAACATTTTTTGCAGCGAGAACAAAAGATTTTGCTACTATTGCTAAACTATAGCTCTCGCTGCAAAAAATATAGCTCTTGCTGCAAAAAATATTGGTTATCCATATTTTACGACTTTAGCTAAATTTTTTTCCGTGTATATATTTATACACAAAAAAGTTATTTAATTCTAAGCAAAACCGCGCAAATGTGACAACTTACCCATACCAAGGGTTGGTTGTCACATGACTCTGTATTGATTGTCAGGTATCTTTCATGTAGAGGAAACATACGACAAATAGTTCTTGTTTTAATATTTTATTAAAGTTAGTGCCAGTTTTTGGTAAATTTAACTTAATAATATATTGCAGCATGAATTAAACGAAAAATTAATAAATTTTCATAAACTTTGTAATACTTTCATAAACTTCGAGTAAATAAAAGAATAATAATTCTCATAAATTTTGAATCCTATCTCATTTGAGACAACTTATCTTAAACGGTCATTTTGAACAAAGAAGATTATATTTATAAACTATGTTGCAATGACAGTTAACTAAATATAGGAAAAATTATCTAAAATTTTAATATTTCTTATGACCAAAAAGAAATTACGACTAGTAATTTCAAAAACCAACGGAACAATAAAAATAGAGGCAAGAAAAATTTACTCACGACCTCCAATTTTTAAAAAGTGCTCGTAAATATCACATGCGATGTTTTTGAAACGAACTATTTCGTACACCCGACTAACACAATAGGAGCAACTTACACTATAAAGAAGAATATTCCACTCAATCTATTAAGTGAGATATAAACTTTGTGACAACTTACCCGTGTGACTTCTAAACCTCGGTCTCCCCTAGCTTTAAAAGAGAACTTATTATCTTACCACTATTATAGTATGCTCCCCACTATATTTGTATGGAGTAATATTGCGATAACAATTCTGAATAATATTTTTTAATATAATTCTTAAAATTTATGTTTTTATGCTTTTATAATGCATTTAAAAACTTGTGACATGTGTCACACTGCCATCAGTAATACTGTATATGAATATGTATCAAGTGCACTGAAACGAGAACGTAACTCGTGTAAGACTCTTTAAAACGCGATATCTTGATATTGCTATTACACATCGGATGTGTATGTCGGAATATTTGAATCAATGTGCTTACGGCCATATTAAATACCAAGCATTTTCGACAGCGTGCATCTTCGATCATTTATGATTTTTCGCATTTAGTTAAGAATCAATCATAGAAAACTCAGAAGAGAAAAAATGCGATAAACTTTACTTGCTTTGTTTCAATTAGATTATTATTTGATTGTCAAATAATATAGTAAATGAATAACGCATATTTTTCTTTTTTCTATATCCATGTTAATAATGATCGGACTTGAATGATCTCTTCTGTAATAGATTGATGCGTCTTTAGTAAAATATTATGCCATCTCTGTGCCATCTATAATTCATAACAAATGGACGATTTGTTCGTAATGACGACGTATGTCTATATATGCCTGTGTCAAATACATAAGAGTACTTAGAAAGTTACCTCCGTAACCCCGCGACATTATTGAGGCTTCGTAATTCTGACAATCCGAGGATAGGTTCAATAATAACGATGGAAACGTTATGGTGAAGTGGTCTTTTCTGAGTTAGTGTCGTATTATACATATAAGAGTCGTAATAATAAAATTCACATTAATCTTTCACGGAACATTCAGCGAAAGAGAGAGAGAGAGAGAGAGAGAGAGAAAAAGATGGAATAACATGGGTGCCCGTCGTGCTTCAGACCAGAACTGCGGAACTAATGCAGCCGTATGGCTTATGACAAATGTATGCTTACGTCCTATCGCGAGTTTACCTGCATTAATTTTTTTTCAGACATGAATTTAGATAAGATAATTGTAAGTTCAACAATTTTTGTTCTCATTATTTCCAATGATTGCTCTATTTTATTCCGAATTTATGTATTTTCTAAATACGCGATAAACAATGCATTTTTATTTTCATTTTCTATAAAGAATAAGTTCCAGATCAAATTGTGTCGATCAGGCAAAGTGTCGAGTTGGCCGCGGCATTTTTCAATTTGAAATTTCTTTTTCGCGTAACTTTTCCTTTCTTGGGGACAAAACAAAGCGACGTACAGCAAAACTTCCTTAAGCAATTTTGTACCTCAAGAAACACTCTTTAAATGTGTACCATTAAATTCGTTTGAAAATTTTAATTAATTGTTGAAAATTGCTTTTGAAAAATTCGTGTTGAGTTTGCCCCGGTTTCTCCTATACATATATGTATGTGTGTGTGTATATATTATTGAGTATACTTAAAACAAAGTAAAGTAACAATAAGAAATATAAAATTATAGGTAGGATTTGTTTGTATTCTACAAGAAAATGCAATGTTTTTTTATTTATGTACAGTAAATATTTTTAATTTTTATACTAACACTTCTATTATGGAGCAATTTATAATAATTGTTATAACAAACATTGGATAAAACCAGAAAATCCTTGCGATAAATCATAGTGGCATTAAAAATATCTTAACAAATGAGTAACTCACTGGCTACCATCATGTTTTTTATTCTGTTTAAATAAATTTTGTTTTTTAATTTTCGAGTTTTTGAAACCATGTCTGATTGTTTGTAGATATAAATACTGAAATCTGATATTTAATCTATTAAACTCTTATTGTATAAGAAATGAATATTTAAATAATTTTTTGATATTTTAATTTCTTTTTTAATATAATTATGCTATGCATATTAAAAGTTAATTAATCTTTTTTTTAGTAACTACTGATATTTCTATAAGATTAAATATCATTTTTAACAATTTATAAATAATTATTAGTGTACAAAATAACGTTACAAATATGGCAATTGATAAAATTGCTATAACGTCCATTTCGTATTTTTGATACCAAAGTTCATGAGCGATACTGCTACGAAGATGAGAAGCACCTTTATGACGAATGACGAATTCAATCCACCAAATTACATGCTCCAAAGAATCATAAGGTTTATCTTCATTTAGTGCTTTAACCTCGAGCATTCTTTCTTTATATCTAGAGAAAAGTAACAATTTTATATAAAAAGATTATGAAGAAAATTAGTATATTTTATATGAAAGACAATGCATTACTTTATACTTGCATTTTGATTATAATTATATGTGAATTTTGTAGGTGTAATATGTAATGTTGCGTTGAAAATTAGACATTTCTCTAAGATAATTAGATTTCTACGAAAATAATTAATGACATAACACAAGAGAATGCTTATGTAAAAAAATTATTACCTTTTATCGGTCAATATATCTGTTATAGATGCGTTCAAATTTTCTCTTGATATGTCCATAATATTTAAGCGTTTTGCAACTCCTAAAGATACCATTTTGTTAACTTGAGTGTACTGATCAGCTAATATTGGTAATCCTAAAAGTGGTACTGTATAATAAACGGCTTCTTCTGTACTTTGATGTCCACCTTGATATATGAATAATTTAATGTTTGGATGAGCTGCAAAATGAAAAACGGAGCGAAATGGCTAATGAAGAGATACGTATAAACATATATTTTTATTAATCTGATTAAATTATGGCACTATATATTTACAGAGAATGCTTTGTTGAGGAACCCATTTAGCGGTATAGATATTGTCAGTTTTATTTGACAATTCGCTGTCATATTTCCATACAACTTTGTATGGCAAACTTGCAAATACATCTCGAAATGCGTTTCGTATATGCTCTGGAAACATTGATGTCATGACATTTGTGCCTAGACTCATATAGATAAATCCATTCGGTGCATCTGCTATAAATTCTTTCAAGTCCTGAAACGAAATAATTATTTAATTTATATACTACATTTGAGAAGATAAAATATATTGTACATATGGAAATAGATTTTAAATATAAAGCAAATAAAATGTATAATTTTTTAATCAACGAATTTTTAAGAATGTACATAGTTTGGAACGTTTGAAAGAAATGATTATTACCTTCGGTAAAGCCGCGGGTTTTTTTGAAATATGAAAATTTCCAAATACTAAAACATTAGGCATTGTCGGTCTAACAAACGAGAGAGCTTCTTGTTGACTGTGGATAACAAGACTCATGTTTCTTTCCATATCTCTTATGTCTGGTATATTTTTTCCGAGATATTTTTCTGCTATCGCTTGCTGTTTAGGGTAATAATAATTTATTGAGCAATATATGTGATACCACTGACGAATAAAATTCTTTATCCTCCGCCACAATGACAAATTTAAACCGGTGTCATCTTCTATTTCCCAAACCGAAGGATGTGATGACAGAACAGGTGCACCGAGTAGATAATAATCTATATTACGCAGTCCTAATGATGACACACCTGAAAATAAATATAGAATAATTTTTGTAAACGTGATTAATTTAAACAAGATTTGAGTTTAGAAAATTGTGTAAATAATATCATTATAAACATACTCGCACATGTCAAGAAACATAAAAAATAATCAGGCTAATTTTCACGTTTATTTTTATAACTTTTGTTTCTTTGGATTATATAATAATGACACAAAAAGAATAAGAAATATCTTGACAGGTATAATCAGGTGGATAATGACATTATATTTTTTAATTAATTTTATGGACATAAAACTTATTTAAATAGAATATAAATAAATAAAGTAAATAAGTTAAATAATATGGGGTTTAATAAGTATACGAAAGTATAGGATATTAAAAATTTTAAAGTTGAAATAATTTATGACTTTCTTCAATGTTTTCGCTAATATAAAATGAATTTTAAATGAAAGATTTGTAAAATAATTTCATATATATATCATTATTCTTACCTATGAGAGGTGCATTAAATCTATGCGCCAAGGCATAGAAACTAGGTATTTTTATAGTTTCTACAATTACTAAGTCGAATTTTTCATCACTATCCGGTGCATACATCTTACGTACTTTTGGATGCTTAAACATGTTTTCTGTTAAGTCTCCAAACAGAGGCCATAATTGTGTTCGTGATATCCTTAACCACGCATGAGTCCCCGCCATAACGTTTTTGGCGAAGTTTAACTTTTTCGTTATCTGGTAGTTAGATTGGAAGTTGATTTCTGTCAAATTTGTCAAACTGGGATCATTGATCGGATCTGTTGTCATAAGGACGACTTCGTGTCCTCTTTGGCTCAAAGCGATCCATAATGAATGATAACAAATTTGGTGACTGTAGGATGGTATTGGAATAATCGCCAAGATTCTTGCAGTTTTTACTGGTGCCGCGATGTATAAAAAGCTTATCCAAAATATCGTTTCAGTAATCGGCTTCATTTTACTGTCAATAATAAGCAGAGCATAGTAAACTTAATTATCATTGATGATAATTCAATAAAATATTCGTTCTTATTTGTATAATTGTTCTATTTTTTTATTCGTATAAAGTTCACATATTTCTTTATTAATAATGAATAATGATTTGTACACACGAAATATTTGTTAAATTTTGAGCAATATTGCAATGCGCTGATTTTCAAAAGTGCATATTTGATATCTATAGCAAATAATCCATTCCGCAAATAGGTTTTTTATTGCTGGACTAGACTGCACGAAAACTTCTCTTCTTGCTTTTGCTAAATATTAAATATACTTATTTTACTATAAGTACAGAGTTCACTTGAGTACAGAGTAGTATACAGTAGTTTAGCTAAAAAGCAGATCTTATTTGTTTTCCCAAAATAGATGAAATAATTAATTATTAGTACGAAGTTGTTTCTTATCTATATATCAAGTACGTATCAATTTACATATCAAGTACGTATTAAAAGTATGTAATAACAGTTTCAGCGATTTTTACACATTTTATGACGTGCAACTGCGCGCAAAAATATATTTAAATTATACAAATATACTCATCTGATTATCAGTATGAAAGTTTTAAGTAAATCATGCACTACTTAAAAGACTTAGGCCTGTATTTATAATCGTTATTCAAATTTCATCTCAAGAGCGTATCATCACGACTCAAAACTCACTTCAGGTGAGTTTTCAACAGACACGATTATAAATACGGGCCTTATTGAAGCTTGCATTTACATTTAGAATACACATTCAAAATGTATTATTAATAATTAATAAATCTAAATGTATTAGCAATGTTGATAGTTGATATATTTAGTAATTATAAATATTTAATATAACGTTATCTATATAATCTACAGTTTATTAGTAATCTCGCTGTGTGGATATACAATTATACATACGGCTGTTCAAATACGATTTTACGTATATAAAAAGAAAATGTTCATGTGCCATGGTATTGGATTCTATATTATGACAATTAAGAAAGAGAATATTTTCTTACGCTTTTCTACCAGTACGTGACTTTGTGTCACGGTCAAAGTGTTTGGGTGAAAAGTGAAATTTGTTTGAAACCGATAGTATACATTGCGCGTATACATATATTCGACGGACCGTAATAGATTGTAAAACCTTGCGGAATAGATGGACCGAAACTGTGGAAGTTCGTTTCTTTTGTCCCTCGTCCTCATCTTTTTACACATTGTCTATTTCTCTATCTGACCACGTGGACCAGGCTTTGTTTTTCTTTGTACCGCAAGAAAGTGAAATCTGGTTGTTGCTTGTCGTTGTAACGCGGAATAATAGTTTGTAAGGAAGTCTACTAATGCAACTCCAGCAAAAGCGTGTTAATTAAAGATAATTATGACTTTAAAGAAAGATGTTTGACTTTTTAATAAGATCATAAAATAATAGCATATATGAAATTAGTTACATTACGTTAACCATTTATTTCGTTATATTTTTCCGATAGAGAAAACTTCGAAATTATTGATATGATGTAAGAAAAAGAATCCGCCAAAGTGTACAATATCTTATAAGGAAGTTACGAAAACGAATGTTTTTTAGTTATAATTTTCAAGTTGAACTAAAAGAATCTATTTGATAAAATATGAAATGGGGCGTTGATAAAATATATCAAGTAATAGGGGAGACCGGGGTTAGTTGTCACACTTTTCAAATACTGATTTTTAAAAAAATGTTAGCAATATTTTATAATATCGTATACTGCTTCATAATGTAGCTACACTCTTTAGGTGTAAGAAAAAAATATTAGACGATTTCCGACAATTACGCACAAATTATAAGCCTAAAGTAAATTCTGTCATCGAATTAAACTTTCTTTACGTCGACCGTCTCAGTTTACGGAAAATAAAACTTTAGTAGTAAATAACATAAATTTTTTAATTAATTTGTACAGTAAAAAATATTAGAATGTAGCAGCGATCAAATTGAATCCTTATCTTTATTCGAATAATTGAAAATGTATATCGTCAAGCACATAAAACCAATAAAAGGAAAAAATATATAAAATAAAATGTGGTAGGATGGCTTTTTAATAAATTGTACTAATATTACGAGTATTTTAATGTTACTTACTTTATTTCGCGGAATGATGAACAATGTAGGAACGGACGCTTCGCTCTTCGTCGGATCGACTCCGTCGTATCGCTCGTCCTCAGGACTATCTCGATACTCTTCTCGGGCGTTTTGGCTTCCTACTGACGGAGAGAATTCTACCCTGTTCTTATATATTATCTCGTAAATGTTTTGATTAGAAGACGTCTTATTTAAAATCGTAATCACTAGCGGGATAAAGCTCCTTGCACAATGCTAGGCGATAGCGATAGCGGATAACTATAGCGATAGCGACCAAATTGTCGACAAAACTACAGCATTGATACATGGCTTCCGCTAGACTGAAAATTTTGTCGTTATAGTTATCGCTATCGCTATCGTTATAGCTATCGCTATCGTTATCGCTATATCGTCTAGCATTGTGCAAGGGGCTTTTGACTCGTTACCAAACAAATATGTATATATATTAGTTAACAATTAATATATCGTGTCCTGAAAAAATACAAGGAATACATCCGGAGCATCGATTGTAGACACAAGACGAGCGCGAGCTCATGATAGGAGTGAGGACTGGGGTTCGCCCGGGGACAAGGGCAGTAGCGCAGAGACCGTGAGAGCTATTGATACGCTTGTGTGATTCCCGAGAATAAAGTTCACAACATACCTATCGCTTTCATAAATATATATACAATAGGGGAGACCGGGGGAAACTCGACACCGGGGCAAACTTGACACTAGGCTTTTTGCCAATTTAAATTTATCGTAGAAACTTGCCTTTTCTACTGTAAATGCGTCTTTATGTGCGAAATTTGGTGACATTCTGAGTTATGGTGTAATTTTTAGCGCGACATAAGCGTTTTTGATGGTGAAAAGTAATTTTTCTGATCTCTCGAAAATTTTTACTTTTTCATCGAGCTTTACTCTTACGAATCTACCGATAAGTGATTTTGATGGGAAATTCGATGCTCTATACGAATCCGATAATAGTTTTTGTATATTTTCAAAATTTTTATGTTTTTGGAGTGACAAAAGTGAAAAACGACGTTCGGGGCAAAGTCGACACCACGTTGTTTCATCGGCTCCCATCAATAACAAACAATGCTTGTCATGCAGCCGTATGGCTCATGACAAATGTATGCTAACGTCCGATCGCGAGTTTACCTGCATTAATTTTTTTTCAGACATGAGTTTAGATGAAGATAATTAAAAGTTGAATAATTTTCTCATCATTTCCAATGATTGCTCTATTTTATTCCGAATTTTTGTACTTTCTAAATACGCGATAAACAATGCATTTTTATTTTCAGACAATAAAGAATAAGTTTCAGATCAAATTGTGTCGATCAAGCAAAGTGTCGAGTTTGCCCAGCATTTTTCAATTTGAAAATTTTTCTTCGCGTAACTTTTTCTTTCTTGGGAACAAAACAAAGCGACGTTCAGCAAAACTTCATTAAGCAATTTTGTACCTCAAGAAACACTCTTTAAATGTGTGCCATTGAATTTGCTTGAAAATTTTAATTAATTGTTGAAAATTACCTTTGAAAAATTTGTATCGAGTTTTCCCCGGTCTTCCCTATACATATATGTATGTGTGTATGTATTATTAAGTATACTTAAAACAAAGTAAAGTAACAATAAGAAATATAAAATTATAGGTACGATTTGTTTGTATTCTACAAGAAAATACAATGTTTTTTTATTTATGTACAGTAAATATTTTAAATTCTTATACTAACACTTCTATTATGCAGCGATTTATAATAATTGTTATAACAAACATTGGATAAAACAAGAAAATCCTTGCGATAAATCAAAGTGGCATTAAAAATATCTTAACAAATGAGTAACTCACTGGCTACCATCATGTTTTTTATTCTGTTTAAATAAATTTTGTTTTTTAATTTTCGAGTTTTGGAAACCATGTCTGATTGTTTGTAGATATAAATACTAAAATCTGATATTTAATCTATTAAACTCTTATTGCATGAGATATGAATATTTAAATAATTTCTTGATATTTAATTCCTTTGTTAATATAATTATGCTGTGCGTATTAAAAGTTAATTAATCTTTTTTTTAGTAACTACTGACATTTCTATAAGATTAAATATCATTTTTAACGATTTATAAATAATTATTAGTGTACAAAATAACGTTACAAATATGGCAATTGATAAAATTGCTATAACGTCCATTTCGTATTTTTGATACCAAAGTTCATAAGCGATACTGCTACGAAGATGAGAAGCACCTTTATGACGAATGACGAATTCAATCCACCAAATTACATGCTCCAAAGGATCATAAGGTTTATCTTCATTTAGTGCTTTAATTTCGAGCATTCTTTCTTTATATCTAGAGAAAAGTATTAATTTTATATAAAAAGATCAAGAAGAAAAATAGTATATCTTATTTGAAAGAAAATGCATTACTTTACAATTGCATTTTAATTATAATTATATGAGAATTTTGTATGTGTAAGATATAATGTTGCGTAGAAAATTAGACATTTCTCTAAGATAATTAGATTTAAAAAAAAATAATTAATGACATAACACAAGAGAATGCTTATGTAAAAAAAATAATTACCTTTTATCGGTCAATATATCTATTATGGATGCGTTCAAATTTTCTCTTGATATATCCATAATATTTAAACGTTTCGCAACTCCTAAAGATACCATTTTGTTAACTTGAGTATACTGATCAGCTACTATTGGTAATCCTAAAAGTGGTACTGTATAATAAACGGCTTCTCCTGTACTTTGAAGTCCACCTTGATATATGAATAATTTAATGTTTGGATGAGCTGCAAAATAAAAAATGGAGCAAAATGGCTAATGAAGAGATACGTATAAACATATATTTTTATTAATCTGATTAAATTATGGCACTATATATTTACCGAGAATGCTCTGTTGAGGAATCCATTTAGCGGTATAAATATTGTCAGGTTTATTTGGCAATTCGCTGTCATATTTCCATACAACTTTGTATGGCAAACTTGCAAATACATCTCGAAATGCGTTTCGTATATGCTCTGGAAAGATTGATATTATGACATTTGTGCCTAGACTCATATAGATAAATCCATTCGGTGCATCTGCTATAAATTCTTTCAAGTCCTGAAACGAAATAATTATTTAATTTATATACTACATTTGAGGAGATAAAATATATTGTACATATGGAAATTGATTTTCAACATGAAGCAAATAAAATGTATAATTTTTTTAACAATAAATTTTTAAGAATATACATAGTTTGAAACGTTTGAAAGCATTGATTACCTTCGATAAAGCCGCGGGTTTTTTTGAAATATGAAAATTTCCAAGTACTCCAATATTAGGCATTGTTGGTTTAACAAACGAGAGAGCTTCTTGTTGACCGTGGAAAACAAGACTCATGTTTCTTTCCATATCTCTTATGTCTGGTATATTTTTTCCGAGATATTTTTCTGCTATCGCTTGCTGTTTAGGGTAAAAATAATTTATTGAGCAATATATGTGATACCACTGACGAATAAAATTTTTTATCCTTCGCCACAATGACAGATTTAAACCGGTGTCATCTCCCATTTCCCAATTCGAAGGATGTGATGACAGAACAGGTGCACCAATTAGATAATAAAGTGTATTACGCAATCCAAATGATGACACACCTGTAAATAAATATAGAATAAGTTGTGTAAACGTGACCAATTTAAACAAGATTTGAGTTTAGAAAATTGTGTAAATAATATTGTTATAAACGCACATGTCAAGATACATGAAAAATAATCAGGCTAATTTTCACGTTTATATTTTATATAACTTTTATATTTCTTTGGATTATATAATGATGATGCAAAGAGAATAAGAAATATTTTTACATTAAACCATGTGGATAATGACATTATATTTTTTAACTAATTTTATGGACATAAAACTTATTTAAATAGAATATAAATAAGTAAAGTAATACGGGGTTTAATAAGTGTACGAAGGTACAGGATATTAAAAATTTTTTAAATTGAAATAATTTATGGCTTTCTTCAATGTTTTCGCTAATATATACAATGAATTTTAAATGAAACATTTGTAAAATAATTTCATATATATCATTATTCTTACCTATGAGAGGTGCATTAAATCTATGCGCCAAGGCATAGAAGCTAGGTATTTTTACAGTTTCTACAATTACTAAGTCGAATTTTTCATCACTATCCGGTGCATACATCTTACGGACTTTTGGATGCTTAAAAATGTTTTCTGCTGTATCTCCACTCAAAGGCCATATTTGTGTGCGTGATGTACTTAACCACGCATGAGTCCCCGCTATAATGTTTTTGGCGAAATTTAATTTCATTATCTGGTAGTTAGATTGGAAGTTGATTTCTGTCAAATTGGTTAAACTAGGATCATTGATCGGATCTGTTGTTATAAGGACGACTTCGTGTCCTCTTTGGCTCAAAGCAATCCATAATGGTCGATAACAAATTTGGTGACTGTAGGATGGTATTGGAACAATCACCAAGATCTTTGCAGTTTTTACTGGTGCCGCGATGTATAAAAAGCTTATCCAAAATATCGTTTGAGCAATCGGCTTCATTTTACTGTCAATAATAAGCAGAGCATAGTAAACTTAATTATCATCGATGATAATTCAATAAAATATTCGTTCTTATTTGTATAACTGTTTTATTTTTTTATTCGTATAAAGTTCACATATTTCTTTATTAATAATGAATAGTGATTTGTACGCACAAAATATTTATTGCAATTAAATTTTGAGCAATATTGCAATGCGCTTATTTTCAAAAATGCATATTTGATATCTATAGCAAATAATCCATTCCGCAAATAGGTTTTTTTTTGCTGCACTAGACTGCACGAAAACTTCTCTTCTTGCTTTTGCCAAATATCAAACATATATTTATTTCACTATAAGTACAGAGTTCACTTGAGTACAGAGTAGTGTACACTAGTTTAGCTAAAAAGCAGGTCTTATTTGTTTCCCCAAAAAAGATGAAATAATTAATTATTGGTACGAAGTTTTTCTTATCTATCAAGTACGTATCAATTACGTACAATAAAAATAGAAGCAAGAAAAATTTACTTACGACCTCCGATTTTTAAAAAGTGCTCGTAAATATCACATGCAATGTTTTTGAAACGAGCTATTTCGTACACCCGACTAACACGTTAGGAACAACGTACACTATAAAGAAGAATATTCCACTTAATCTATTAAGTGAGATATAACCTTTGTGACAACTTACCCGTGTGACTTCTAGTCCCGGTCTCCCCTAGCTTTAAAAGAGAACTTATCTTACCATGGTATGCTCCCCACTACATTTATGTGGAGCATACTGAGATAACAATTCTGAATAATATTTTTTAATAAAATTCTTAAAATTTATGCTTTTATGCTTTCATAAAACGTTTGAAAACTGTGACATGTGTCACACTGCCATCAGTAATCTTTATATATAAATATGTATCAAGTGCACTGAAACGAGAACGTAACTTATGTGAGACTCTTTAAAACGCGATATCTTGATATTGCTGTTACATATCGGATGTGTATGTCGACGGAATATTTGAATCAATGTGCTTACGGCCATATTAAATACCAAGAATTTTCGACAGCGTGCATCTTTGATCATTTATGATTTTTCGCATTTAGTTAAGAAAATTTTGTCGCTATAGTTATCGCTATCGCTATCGTTATAGGCATAGCTATCGCTATCGTCTAGCATTGTGCAAGGGGATTTTGACTCGTTACCAAACAAACACGATCGAGTCACGCTCGCTACCGACGTCTCTTCGAATATATGTATATATATTAGTCTACAATTAAATTATTGTGTCCTGAAAAAATACAAGGAATACATCCGGAGCATCGATTGTAAACACAAGACGAGCTCCGAGCTCTGGATAAGAGTGTGGACTGTGGTTCGCCCGGGGACAAGGGCAGTAGCGCAAAGACCGTGAGAACTATTGATACGCTTGTGTGTTTCCCGAGAATAAAGAGTTTACAACATATTGCTTACATAAATATTAATACAATATATACAATACGCACTTACTGTTCGAATAAATAAATTGAAATCACGGTGAATATTATATCCAATATCGATGATATTTCACGTGTGGTTCAGTTACGATAAGGAGACATGTAATATGCAACGAAACTATATATGCAGAGGCAATTACTTACACTTAGCGTGATAACAACACAACCTGAAGGCATTCCTGGTACCGCCTGAATTCTTCTAGAAGTTTGGCATACGTTTCAGCAAAGCTGAAATTATTAACCGCAACTCCCATATTGTGTCTCGTGCAGAACTGGGTGGCATAATTAAGAGGACTCCCGCTGTCGTTGACTAGCACGTGACTCGACCTCGGTACGGCCTGGCACATACATTTACAGACATGCAAACCGACGCGACCCTGTGAAACCGACGACGTGTCTTAGGTTCAGCTTTACTCGACTATCTGGATCTAGTTACGAATTTGCATTATAGGATAATAGACCGCCAGAAGTTTCTTCGTAAAATTGGAAGGGCTTTCGTGCATTTGCTTAAATTTTTGTCGTGTCGGTTATTCATTTAGAAAAAAAAAGAATCTTTAAATTTCTGAATAAGATTAAATTTTCAGGAAAAAATTTCTATCTCAAAAGAAAAGTTGATTAAATGTAATATATTCTCTGTAGTCATATTCTCGAATTCAAGATATTTTTCCCCATATCTCCGTATTTTTTATTTCTGACACGTTCGAGGATGTTCGCTCTTTACATATAAGATAAAACGCGAATTGTATACGCCCTGCTAGTACCTGGAAAAAAAAATCGTATATGCGACTGGTGACACACCATAAACACGTTAAAATTTCGCACGAATTTTGTCGCGCAGTCAAGACGCTTCACAGATGGTGGGTTTGAAATGCACAATGCGAGAAAGCATTGCCGGTGCACCAGTCAGCGCGGGGCGTTGATGCAACGTGAGAATGCGAAGGTGTTACAAGCGGGTACTCTTAACATCGCTTTTAATACGACAGCGCACGCAACGCGTTGCGGTTTAGTACGGACATGTTTATTTAGTAGTTCGCTGTGAAGAGGGTCATCCGGGATGTGCGGAAATAGGCGACGATACCACCTCGGGGGGTATGAGAAAGCTTTAAAAGCGCATGAGTGTGGTAGTGAACGAGGAGAGAGAAGATGCGAAGGGAGTCCGAGGGGCCAGACCGCGGTTATCGCATCCTGTAAATCATGTATAATTGTAATTTATACCGCGCATCAGCCTATGTTAATTATAACGCAGCGTCACGCCTCGACCACGACGAAACGAGTTTACGAACGTGCCGCAACGGTAGGATTTACGAGCTTCGCGGATGGAGAGCCCTCTCGCACTAGGGGGTGTTCGGTCGCATTTCGCTCTCGAATATTCCCTTTTTCCCTTTCGTATCCGCCTTTTCTTCTCTCTTTCTCTCTCTACCGGTATGACGCGATATCTCGCGGATATAGCTACGAACAGTCCGCGCAAACGTAATGAACGACCTTCGGAGCTTTCCCAACCAGCGTGAGTCCATCGGTGGATAAACTACGAAATATTATCCTGCCGCATTCTGTCCGGGGATTGTCATCTGACATGCATGTACGTAGCGAGGACTATGGGATACTTGCCGATGTACATCGTGAGTTACGAGCGAATGAATGCAGGTTTTATTCTTTTCTCGCAGCTCTAGTAACGCGCAGCTGATGTATTGAAAGACTGATCCGGTGTATAGACGCACCACAATGTTATTTGCATTTCCAAACGCTTCATGGACCAAATTTTAATTAGAACTCTCGTCATATTCATATACATGGACGAGAGAGAGAGCCATATATGATAAGTCCTTCAAAGTGAGATGAAATACGAGGGCGAAGCATCTATAAGAGCGCACGATGGGCATATCTCGAAAGAAGAGGCTATAGAAAATTCAACGTAGCGCGCGCTCAGCTCAACGCTATATGATTTTATCGTAGTGAAATACGGTTTCGAATTTTTATTACGATTTCGCACAACGATATACGCACATTTTTAACCGGCCAGATTTTTCGTAATTCCAATTTTTCCTCCATCTTCGTCGCTCATATCCGACCAAATGCACTCGCGGCGTTTGGGCTTTGGCGCTTTAGTGCGGACACAAGCGGCATACTGCGTATAAGCGCACACAAACGCGAATTCGATGCAATCGGGACAGAATGGCATAAGAGAGCACTCGAGAGCGGCGAGCTCTAGCTCCCGGCAGTAAATGGCTGGCGAAGCGCCGGACATTCGATGGACGATGCCTCCGAAGCTCATCGGTTCGCAACTGACGTGTACAAGGAAATGGCATTTAACGGATTAAAATCAGCCGTCCGGAGAGTTAACGTGCAAGAGCCCGATAACGGCCGAGTGTATTTAAATTTTTGTGCATTCGATTTTTTTACCGAGATCGCCGATCAGGCGGCAATGTACAACTTATCAATTTCGTTATAAAACTGTCAACCAATGCAAGCCATTTTATTATGTTTCAGTTTTGCTGACGGAAATGAGGAAAAAATGATTGGTTACAATGTGAGTAATTAAAAATTATCTATGCTATTATATGCTTATGAAGAAAATTGAGTTTTTTTTTAAACTTTATTTAAAAATAATGTAAAAGCATTATTATGTCATATACATACTAATCGAATTTCTATAAGAAAGTATTACTCAATTTTCTTTATTAATTACTTAATATAATTTGCAACATATTTTATGCGAATACGCTAATATATCGATTCTTAAATATCTTAATAGCTTAATTTTTGATAGTTAGAGTAATAATCTTATTAAACAAAACATATTTGAATTTGATATTAATAAATACGTTCCCTAACAAAATACGAGCCGATGAACCTCGTCATATTTCATCTCACTTTGAAGGATCAAAATTGGACATGCCGCGCCGTCGACCCCTGAAAAAAGGGTTAACGAAAGCCGATGTTATCTGTATGAAATATACCATGTAGAACCGCACAATATTTTACCTCGCAACGATGTAGCCGCCTTTTTTCGCATTCGGCGATACCATATCGAGAAGCATAACGAGATTTCGGGATCGATGACGCTAACTGTAGGCGCCATCATCGAATTTGCTAACGAGACCCGTGACGTTATACCATGGTATCGACTCAGCGGAACTGTCATTAAAAAAAGCCAGTTATAGCGGGCCGCCTAGGTTGGGGAGAAAAACACGCGGTCTCGCGATTGCGGCAAACGAAGCCACTTTGAAACGGCGAACATAATCGATACGTCTGCCGTACGGGCAAACGAAACGGATGGAAAAAGCTGAACGCGGATTAAGCCGCGGCGCGCAATGTCGTTGACAATTCAGCGAGGTGAAAATGTTTTGCCTGCGTATCTGGTTGAGCCAGCTGTTCCGTATATAGCACCAACCACGCCAATAGCTACGTGCATTGGGAAAGATAATTCGATGTGTAACGAATTGCTTTCTGACGAACTTTCATGTCTCGTACGCCCTTGTAGACTGTGACCATATCGACTGGATGATTCGTATCGATGTTAGTAATTCTTTGCGAATTACTTTGCTGCGGAAAATAAAAATGATTATACAAGATGTGTCTATTTCTTACTTTAATTTAGTCAATTATATCTATGATTTATATTTTGCTTAACTTTAATTTTATATTTTAATTTATATTACTTGGAAGAGATTTTGACATCAAGAACATGCTTATAAACTGTAATTAATTTATTTTTTATGCTATCTGAATTAGATTTCCATTACAGAAAAGTACTAATAAAGTACTAATTCTAAATCATTAATTAATATGATTATGCATATGGACATCACATATGGAAATCAAATTATTTGCAATTTTGTATCTAACGTGATTTTTAACGTAAGTGATGCATTCTTGATAGACGTTAAAAATTAAGCATATAAAAGTTAAGAAGTTAAAAATTAAACATATTTCTATATCACATATAATCATAAAATTTCAACATTATTATATTATTTCGTATGTTACGCCACAGACAATTTTTATATAAAATAAAAGCAGAGATTTTTGAGAGATAAGTAATATAATTCGTGCGCGTGTGTGTATATGGTGCTGTCCTTCCAGAAAGCATTAACCTTTGCTCTGCCGCGGCATGCCGGTGGCGCTCTAATGCGACCTCATTTAAACACATACAAATTATTTTACTAATTTATCTTGGCTTAATCACCTAGACCTAGGTCATTAATTTTTAACGAAATTTTTTACATCGACCTGAATATTTTATACGGGTGTGATAATCAATGCGAATAAATTGACAATTCGAATTATAATATAACTTCTCGATAATAACTAAATAAAAATATTGAAAATTACATGGAAAAAAAATTGAGTTAAATTTAGTCGTAAAATATGGATAACTAACATTTTTTACAGCGAGAACTATATTTTTTTGTGGCGAGAGCTATATTTAGCAATAATAGCAAAAATCTTTTGCAAAAAATGTAACTCTTGTTGAAAAAAATGTTAGTTATCCATATATTACGGACTATTTTAGTTATAGTAGCTAATCTTTGTTCCGTGTATCAATGTTATAATAACTATCTTTATCGTTAAGAAATTGATATATTTGACTGCATCAATTATCGTGGTCATTTTTATTTAGAGTCTTCTTTCAAATGAGTTCAGACTACCTGTCATTAAAATAATTTGGCAGCTAATCGACATTCTTCGCGAAGAGTACTTCGGCCGAGAGGTCATATTACTCGATGGCCGAACAAGAATTGATCCAGTTATGAAAAGGCCAATTTCACTTCGTCAAGCCCGCGGCGCGGCGTCGTTAAATCTGATTGCCGCAGAGCAGCGTCGCAATTCTTCTCGGCGGCGCGGCCGCGGCGGCCGGGGCCACCGTGCATTCACGATTAACGGCGAATGCATGCCAGCCGCGTCTGCATTCTGTTTGGCCCGGCGCTAACGAACTATGAATTCCAAAAGTAAAGAAGTAAAAACAAAAAAAAAGAATACAAAAGAGGAGCGGGTGACAGAGCGGTTATCCCCCGTGAGCCGCGGACGGCCGAAAGTGCGGTCGGAACTCGATGAATTATTCACGTCTATCCTTCGTCCAACCGATTCCGTACGTAGAGGAGAGCGACGAGAGGCCGCAGCGTGCAACTACTACTGCGAGTGGCCAACTCGTGCGAGGCTGATTCGCGATAACGACGGTGCCAGATGGAAATTCCGTTCGCAGTCCGTTCAGCTGGCCGTATATGCGACTTAGGGAGCTTCGCACACGCGTGCCTGCACGCGCATGTGATGGCGCGTGAAGTAGCGAGAAGCTTCGCGTGCGCTCACGCCTCCGGTCATGTAAATTGGCGAACGTAAATACGCGGGGTCCACACGCTCTGCAGCATGCACGCGCGTACATATACACACGGAGGACCGGCCGGTTTATCTGAGGCATAACCCGACGACCTGCATTAATTGTCGTCGTCAATCAGAGGAACCCGTCACCACTGACGGAATGCGATTAATATCGATCAGCTTGCGTCTCTACCGTGAACGAGCGATATCAACCTTGCGGAGAATCGAGTTGCTCACGGTAATGGTTTCCGCGCGATACGATGTTTATGATGTAGCGAACGGAAACTGCTCAACGTGCAAGTACGCGTATGCAAGCAAGTTCGAGAGAAATTAGTAGAGAGGATTCCATTATTCACTTTATTATAATATTTATTTTCTATGATTATAAAGCGAAAAATCGAAAATTTTACATTGAATATAGAACCATTCATTGTGGTCTGCGAAATATACAATTTATATATGTTCATTGTTCAACGAACTCATATATATAGTCTTCCAATGTGCCGTTTTCATTCTTAGTCAGTTCAATCGATGTTAGTTCATTAACAGTTTAAGTATAATTAGTGAGCAGAAAGTTCATGCGAAAATGTCCCGAAGGGTTCAAGATTTCCATTATAGGTTTGCGATCTTTATCTTCTGACACGTCAGACTCAAAGATTCAGCGAATTTCTCATCAGGTTGTGGTAAATGGAAGCTGATTAGGAGCGACTCGGGCGAAATTATCTCCATAATCCGTTTCTAATGCGGATTGAGGGGATCGTACTCAAATAAGATTCACTTCCAAATTTAAAGGCCTTACGCCGGAGATCGTTTTTACCCGATCTTCATCGGTGCCGCTGATCAGATCCACTTTCGTCATTTCGTGCAAATTGATGAGAAAGTGAGTGATCGGCACAAATGCGTGTGCAAAAAAAGAATAGAACTCGGCCGTGTTTAATCTTGCACTTCCAGAAATTAATTTCACGCGAAACTCGGATTGTTTAACGAGAGACGCGTTGGTGAATTTCCATTTCACCGTCAAACTGGATTACGTAAGCCGCAAAAGCTAGATTCTTAGATAAATTTATGCATGGAATTATGATAATAATCTCTAAGCGATAATCTCTATGAAAATAGTTTGAATAAAATATACATGATTATTACGACTTTAAACAAGAGGAATTTTATACTACATTAATTCTCTCGTATATAAGAACTCTGTGTAATTAATTTATGATAAGAATATTTCTAAATAGCTAGAAATTAGAATTGTTAAATCTTATTGCATTACATTAATTACAAATAGATCCCCCCGAAGGAAATGGAGATCTTCCGCCGGGATATACTTGGAACAGTGAGCAGGAATAGATTTGCACGCTGCCTATATTAGTAAAGATGAATAGTAATTCAGAAAGCTAAAGCATGGCACAACAATACGCATACGTTGCATTACCAAAGAGAATGTACACGCGCGGAATGTATATTAGACGCATATCTATGTGATAGTATGGCTTATCTTCTCTCATCAACACAAATATCTTGACGAACGAGTGAGTCGCGATATGAATAGTCATATTCATATCGTTACGCTTCATATAAATAATATTGGTAGAGTAATACATCTCCCTCTTATCTGTTTTACTTGTTGGTTCTGCAATTTGTTATTTTACAAATTTACAAGGTATCTCGACAATTGAACAATCAGTTATCGAATCGTTCAACTTGAATTTTTTAAATGTAGGTATGTAGGTATATATATAGGTACAATAACTTTTTTATTAGATTCGTGGATTGCCAGCGTAAATACTATTGATATTCACGCTATCTTTTCGTATGAGATCACAAGTTTATTTGTTCAGGATAGTACAATTGAATATTCACAACGACGTTTTCAACGTTTAAAGTTCTATTACGTAACACATGAAAAAAAGCTATGTAATCAATTTGATATATCCGTGAGATAATAATTATGTACGTTGCATGTGCTGCGCACTTAATTATAGTAATTTAATTATTACGTAGAAGTGTCAGTAATATTATAACGCTCTTACAATAATCATCATTGTCAATTTTAATAATAATTGTTTGTAGTAATATTCACCGATTTTAATAGTTTTTATTTTATAATATTGATTATAATATATCTAATAATAGTTTATAACAATAATTGTCAAAAGGAGTAGCAGCAATGATTACACCGATAAAAACAATAAAAAATAGTGTTTATTCGATGGAGCGATTAATGATTATTATTTTATACTTGCTAGTATCATTTTTTTTTCTCGTAAAAACGCGCTTCTGCGATCGAAGTTCATCGAAGCATTCGCGATCCTTCGTTAAGGATTACAAAACGTTACGTTCAGGGCGCAATCCTCTTTTCTAAATTAACCACTTCGGTTGCACCCGTCCACCCATACCACGGTAGTATGGGTCCATTATCGTCGCGGATCCCGACCCTCTCTCGGCGAGGGGTGGATCCTTCTTTCTTTACGACGGCGGTTTTGGCAACAAGCTCGTCGTAAATTCGGCAGATAATTCTTCCACTCTGGCATTAACCTACATTTAAAAAGATTTATTACAGTTTATAACTTTACGGTATTCGGCGTCTTTCGACGGTTAAGTTTCAACTTCGTGAGTTCTACAAGTGCGTATTTGCCAAGTGGCGTGAGTAGCATTCCGACGAATAGTATTTGGAGAAAAAGAGTTCACGCGAAGCGCTAAAGTGGTTTCCTATGAAATCTCGTAATAGAAGCTAAACATTATCACCATCGCCGACCATTCGTTATCGGACACTTACTCCACTTCTCGGCGATCATCACGGCAAAGAAACGTGTACTTTTGGAACTTTACTTATCGAAGTCTGGCGCCGATGGTTCCTAAAATTCAATAAAGTTCAAATTATTATTTTCTTCTCGTTATCGTTAGAGGGTTTTTGAAGTAAAATTAGAAGTTGGATTGACACGTGTACACAAAATAATATATTAAATTCGATTAAATTAGACTACACTTCTAAGAAGAACGTCGATTGTTTTACTTTTAAGGAATCAATTTCGCAATTATATGCATTAAAATTCTTTAGCAAATCTATTTTTGTATATGAGCTCGCATCAGGTTTATTTGTTCACGGCAGTACAATTGAATGTTCACAACGATGTTTTCAGTCTGGAATATTCGATTTGCATACGCCTTTATTCGCGCTTGAACTTTATAGGTGATTGATCCGCGATAACGCCTTATAGAGATAACTGCCCTGAGTCGCAATCAGCTCGGACACACTCTTCGCGATAACGTCTAGAGGTTCGTCTCGAGATCTCGACGTGAACTCTATAGTCTTGTCATAAACTGACTGTTTTTTTACGATCTTTTACGCAACTTCCATAATTATGTTTTCAACAACGTTATTGAGAATGATTGCGTTATATATAGATCGATTTATATTTATTATTAATTTTTTTAAACTAAAAAAATTTTTAAATTTATTTTAAAGTTTATTACAAAATCTATATATATATGGCAAATCGTTATAATCATTATCGCTGATAAAGAACTCAATTTCATCGACGTTACATATACATATGAGAAGTCGCGATTCTAACGCACGACGCGTTTTTCTAATTTCTGAAGTCAATTGAGAACGATCGTTTCTCTAACGCTACCGTGAACATCGAATTCCCCTTGCGCGCTCTAAGAGAAACTTTCCTTTATCCTATTATCTTCCCCTCGCAGCCCCTCTCCGCCATCACCATCCACGACTGACCCTTAAATTTCGTTTTCGCAGGACGGCGCTCGCATGAAAACCGCTTTAAAGTGCCGAACTCCCCGTGAAACTTTTCCTCCAGTCTTTCTACTTCCGTTCCGCCTCCGGCGGTGGTGGCGGCTGCGGAATCGTCGTCTTTTGCGCTTTCCACGCACGCGCGGCGTTCGCGCTGACTCGATACACATCGAACTTTATATTGCCGGTCATTAAAAATGACCCGGGGTAGTTTGCGAGACAAAAGCAGCGAACAGGAAACCGCAAGTTCTCTCTCCGGCTATTACGATCGTAAAATAAAGGCCGTACTCGGCTACCGCCGAATCGGATACGCCACGCTGCAATTCCAGTACGACGGCTATTAGTCAGTAAAATTTCCCTCTGGAAGCGGATAACCAAGTACCACGATGGCTTTCCAAACGACGCGAAAGTCTGACTCGCGGAGATAATAGCGGGCTCCGAAATCTCCATTTCGGAGGCATTAGTCTAAGTTGAACTATGCATGGCTTCGGAGATAAGAGGCCGTTTTATTATTGCGTATACATTGCTGTAAACTCGAGAGAGCAATCTATCATTCATTTTGAAACATATACTTTTAACGAATAATAACACACAAAGCGCAGAGCATTATTTTACACCATTTAGAATTCATCGCTTTATCTCTAAAAAGCTTTCAGGTTATATATAATGTACATAACGTACAGAACAAACGTTTTAGAAACAAAATAGAGAAAAAAATATACTAATTGCACGTTTTTTTTATATCTACACGATATATTTAAAGATATATATAATCTCATTATTTTGAAGAGAGAGAGAAAGAGTGTGTGTTGACTAATATGTTTAAAATTTTGATTATTATAATACTTTGAATTACGAGGATTCTATCTTGGTGCCAATAAAATATATAATATGATTTGTTATTTTCAAATAATTAATATCAATAATGCATTGAATCGGATTTTTCGCGAAGCAGCTTTATTGCTGAATACTTACTTTTAGACGTTGATAAAAATGTAATCTTTTCCAGAGAAAATTACGATTGCGCTTCAACCTGAAATAAAAAGAACATCAGTAAATCGCGGATATTATCACCTTCAGAAAAATTCCGAACTTTTCATGCTTCATTCATGCTCCACGATTAATTCTTTATTTTCTCTTCAAAATTGATTTATCGTAAATAATTCGTCAGCATGCTCGTCAATATTGTAAATATTGTCAATTTTGTCGTTGTGATGACTGCATTTTTGTGTGATTTATCGCAACAATATTACGGGCATCTCGTAACAAAAATCAATCTGTCAGACGCTGATGTTTCATTAAAAGTTATATTTTATCCCCTTGCGCGGAACATACCACTATATATCACTTGTAAAACTTGGCGTTCCAACAAGATATATCGCTCTCCATTCTCAAGCGCCCGATATATCCCATCTAGTTGTTAGAAATTATAGTTAACATCGCGAATTACGATTGTCGCGCGTACAATATCGTCACTCTGGACTAAATGCAGCGTGAGTTGTAAAACGTTGCGTCGCGCGATATAGTACACCGTGCACTAATTTACAGAGTGCTACAATCACCATTGTCATTACACTGATTGTAACAAGACCGGGTTTAATCACAGTATATCGAAGCGACATTGCGAAACGCTTATGATACAACAAATTCAAGCGAATATCGGACCTATTATATGCGGAAGAACGACATCGCGATAATTAATGATCACCAGTGAGAAATGTAAGGCTAAGTTTTGATTCATAATGCTATTTCAATGCGCTGCGACAAATTAGTTTCCCGCTGCTCAAAATCCATCAACTTTTCTCTCGCGTATATTTTTCTTGAAGAGACACAGCTAGAAGAGGATGAAACGCGACAGACAGAAGTGTTTTATTCGTTCATTAGTCACATAGACCAGATTGAATTCCTCTCGAGTTTTCTTCCCTGGATACGATTGTAGAACGGACGTGGGCGGGAGCAAGCTGAGGTTACGAGAAGATCCTTCGTCTCCGAGGTTTTACGACCGGGGGGAACGTAGGGTGAAAGTCAATTTTTCCGAGGATTTTCATTAGTTAGGCTGAGCCGGTAAAATCGAAAGATGACGCAACTGTCACAGATAGAACGTGACAGTAATTGACGATCCTCAGATTGATCTTCATAGAACTAATATTATAAAATCTACTACAATTTTTTTCGCCGAAATCGTACTTATGTATTTTAATGGTATCCTATTTAAATCAGTTTGAGATAATTTTTAATAAAGACGTGGCAAACTTAACGATTGTCTTCGAAAATCTTTTAACTGTAGATATTAAATTTCAGATTAAATCATTTCTGATCTTTCATTAATAATAATTGTAAACTCATTACTTACCATTTTGTCATTAACTATCATCTCGATTTCATTTTTAGTTACTTGCTATTAAAAATACGTATATTGATGGTTTAGAAAATGTCGTGTGGCTATAAATCATCGGCTTTAACTAAATTTGTCCGAGAACTTTAAAGAACTTTTATATTAATAATATTGTGTTTCAAATTAAATTATTAATTTGCTCAAATTACCATGAAACGCATTCACTCAAAACCATCGACTAATACACGATGATAATTGGTTGAATTCTTTCGAATTCAATGAGATGAATCGGCTTTAATCGGCAAAATTGTACTTTCAATGCGCATACCGAATGCGAGATATCGGAAAGCCATGGAATTAATTGACAAGCGAAGCTCGCCCTCGTCTGCTCCATACCGATACATTCCTAAATTCGAATTCTGAAATACTCGCGACACACACGTATACACTTTAAATCGACGGACGATGTGCAACGGTGTCGCGACCGGGTTCCTGTCAGCCTCCCGTATGATTTATTGCCGGCACGAACAAGCTCCTCGTAATTTACGCACCCTATTCCCCGCATCCCTTCATCCCCCAGCCTTCGATGTTATTTCGCGAAACGTCCAAACAGTCGCGCGGTCGTGTAACGTTGACGCGACGAAAGGAACAATTCGCCTCCCGTTCATGGCGTCGCATATCCGTTCGCGGGCTCGTGTTTCGCGATAATTATTCCGCAAAGTTGATAATTATGACGTCTACTAGGAAGCTGTCATCCTTGCGAATGATTAATAATGTTAATGTTTACATGGCACTGTTGAGATCGATTAACCGTGAACAAAAATGAGCTTTAATGGACGCTTTTATGCTAAGGACTAACAATAAGATGACAAAGGTGTCCAGACATATAGGAACGTGTCCACTGACTGTCCACAGTACGTTGGTACATTTATTTTACTCAATGTTTTCTTTAATGAAAAATCTGTTTAGAGAAGGAATGAAATTTTATCAAAGTTTAAGTGATTGAAGTAGGATCTGGTATCGTTATCGTCCACACTTGTTTCAATTCAGCTTTTTCTTAGCGAGAAAACGATTTAGGTGCTGGCACAGAGGATTTGTATAAATATTTATTAGTACGTGACGAGACGTATAGTTTATAATTTCCAGAAGCCGTTCGGCTTAGACACTAGGCACGTTCGCCTAACGCATTGCCTACTAGGTGAGTCGGATGTATTACTGTCTGGCACAGAACGTGGTCAGACTACTGTGCTCTGTTAAAGTTTGTTCACGTTTATGATGATATAACGTGCAGATCGAATATGAGCATTATAGCTCTCGGATTTATAGCACTATGTTGTAAGCACTCGTGCCATTGCACCATTATTTTATTTGTCTGTACCGCGACTATACGCGTACTATAATCCTTAAATATAAGTAAAATTGAATGGTGTGTATTTAGATATTTTTGTTCACACATATTTTAACATCTTCATGGTTATTTTGGTTATTAATAACAAATCTTTTAATTATTTTTACTATATCCATCGAAATATATGGATATTAAGTATTTATAAATGTACGACTTAAAGATGGTTACGATATGAAAAAATATATGCTTTGTTTCACGTATATCGTTATATGCGTATCACGGACGTATCTTAATGACTGACTTCTTCGATCGACGATCAATTGAATGCAGCAAACTGTAGGTAGCACCTGTAAATGAAAAATCTATTCGAACATGGACGTACGTTCGCGTCTGAACACGGCCAACTGAATCGATTGGCAATTGGATTAATAGCCCCCAGCGATGCTCGCAGTCGATTTCTGTACGAACACACACGTAATCCCAGTTACGTATCTGTGCGTTGATAAGTGCGATAACAAAATGCTCCACGCTGAAGAAGCATCGAATGGAGGCAGAGCATTGTTTTTTTCTTTTCTTTTTTTTTCGTAGTGACCAATTTTTATCGTAATGTTATTTATAGTGCAGACCGATGTTTTATATTTTTTCTCGACTAACGGAATATTTGTGGATTAAAATTTGGTCGAGAAATTAAAAAAAAAAAACATTTATATATTTAAATTTTACTTTACATATTTATTTTAATTATACATAATACTGGTTTGTGATAATGCTAAATAATTCCTAAAATTTTAGAGGAAATTTTAAAAAATTAACGAAAACTTTTGTAAAATATTGGTCGAAAATACATCTATTGATATAAAGAGACCTTAATAAAAAATTTTATTAAAAAGTTTTTTTACGAAATTATCGTAGGGGTATTGTAGGATATATATTCTCTCATCAATATTTTTGCAGATTAAAGATAACGGAGTTTAAGTAATTTAGAATTATCAAACATTGATGTTGCATTTAGTTGAAGTAATCGTCGATAGCGTTTTAATGCTTCTCCGTGTCACGAACATTAATGATTTGAAGAGAGACGATCGGAGTGCCTTCTTTCGCGATGACGAGTCCATACTCGGCAATTATTTGGTCTCCGTTGATCTGTAAAGAAAACAAAAGACTATGAAGAACGATCTTACCAATAAATATCTACTGATTACGAATGCTCGAATGGCCTTGCCGAGTGACCGTTGTTGAACAAGAAGTTTTTTTTCGATTCGCGGCCAAAAGTTTCGAGTGGAAAATATTGTACTCACCTGCCCTTGCTGGCCGAGTGATTTGAACGAAGTGGCTAGCGAAAAAGTTAACGGAGTTCTACCTTTCTTTCGTGGAATGGTCTTGTTCACAATCGCGCGGCGCCCTTGTGAAATTTTTTCTCTCGCGTCAAGTGGTAGTTGATAGTCGAACGAACTATACTAAATGCTCTCCAAGACTCGTGACCAGACTTCATGGTTATTTTGTCTCTCGTTCTGTCTGAAATTAATCCGAACCAATTTTTTTAAAGAATGATTTATTACAAAGATGAAATCTCTACGACTTGTTATAATGAATTGATAATCAGTTTAATATGCAAAAGAGATGTCATTTATGCGCTTTTGATGCGTTATAACTTCACTGCGCTGAATACGTTACACGGCAAACTTTAGTTCATCCCTCGTAATTTTGTAGCGATTCTAGCATTAATTAAAACGAGTTTCGTCGTTAGTTGTGAAGAGGCGCTCTCGCCACGCACGCATTATTTTGACTCGGCAAAATTGAGATTTATTATTAGCTCGTGTCAGAAGAGAGAGCGCGTTACAACGTATTACTTCATATTTCTGGATTAAGCCCTCCCTTCATACTATGGAAAGCTACGCACGAAACAGCCGCTTATCATACATCTTTTATCGTACGCGCCATTTCCTGCTCGGAATTTTTCCGCCTTTTTCCTCTCG
Source organism: Temnothorax longispinosus (assembly GCF_030848805.1). Lineage (NCBI taxonomy): Eukaryota > Metazoa > Arthropoda > Insecta > Hymenoptera > Formicidae > Temnothorax > Temnothorax longispinosus. The sequence goes on along the minus strand of NC_092363.1, from coordinate 3,344,264 downwards.
GTCGTACGTTGATCGCTGTTCTTCCTAACCGTTCGCGACGAAAAATGTGGTTTGTTTTAGCGTAACGTAATGGGAAATTTAATGTGAAATTGCTCCGTTACAGCATGCGTAATATATGGGCTCTGTGTGAGCTTACGATCAACGTATCGCAATAGAAAGATAAAAAAAGGCTTGCTGGAATATCAAATCAAAATTTGCTCAACTCACTAATTGCCTCTTTACATGTGCCTTGTGCAGTTGCTACACTGTGTACATATGCGTGCATGCGTATGTGCGCATATATCTGGATGTGTACATAGCGTAATTTCGTCACAGCCGGAGTGAACTGTCCCATTATAGGTATCGCGGCTCTTGGACGTTGGTGCCCGACGGGAAATCGCGATATCTGCAGCTGACTCGGCACACAAAACGTACTCTAAATAATTCACATTTAATTACAGTCCGCTCTGTTTTCCCTTTGTACGTAATGGCTGAATTCACTCCGTTAGCTCTGGCCACCTCTCGGCATTAAGCCAATATGACATTTAGTGATTTCACGACTTTTTACGTGTCGACCGGATAAATAAATAAACTCGATGTTTGGCAGAAACGCGGTGTACCATACTTGCGTAATGTTTCTTCGTAAATAAAAAAATATTTCAAGACCACAGATTCCCGCAAATAGAAGATTCACAGTCCAACATGTTTTAACACGGTTACGTCAATTGTGTACAAACAAAGCCACAGGTAACAAAAATTTCGTGATTTGCGTTTCGCAAATTGTATATATTCACGCAGCGAACGTTCGTAGCGTTATAATTAGTTTGACATTGAAATTGGATAACTATGGTAACGTTACTCGTCATTAATGCCCGCTATAACTCGCAGCGAGTTTAACGGAATATTAGTTTGCAATCAGTTTGGGAAATCGCGACGATGCGCTTCCATGTATCTCGCGTATCAGTCCTAGCCAAAGTTTCTACCACTTCGCAGAAATCGTGTATTCAACATGCAGCAGACACTATGTACGGGAATCTCCCGGGAGAGTTAGTCGGGACCAAGTTTAAGTGTCTTCAAGACGTTGGTACTGACCCACTTGTGCGCGTAGACAGGCTAACCATTGGCTTCGCTCGCTATGTACTTCATCAACGGGATATGTTCAAATAAGCTGGCCGCGCTCGACGCGAACAATATGCGGTTAAAATGGACTTGACAATTGTGGCGTGCGATACTATGGACTATGGACTTTCTCTGGTATGGTATTCTAGCACAGAAGTTGCTTTTCTTTATTAAAATCTAGAAATAGGATTTCTCTTTTTATCCATATATCTCGTTACTATTGTCCGAGATTATGTCAAATTTGGATAGACGGAAAATTATGTCAAATTCAGAAAAGTCGTCGATATTCGATGTTGTCGAGAATATCGTTAAACCTTTAATTTGTTTACAAGCCCAAGAATTGACGAGTTTATTTATCTCTTTGACATCAGCGATTTAAGAAATATCGTTAGAACAGAGATAAAAAGGAGATAGACTGTCATTTATAGTTAACAACGTGACAAGACGGTCACGAGTAATCGCGAACGTCCGATCAGTTGTAAAAGTATAATTTATTAAATCATTATCGCGTTAAGTAAAATTGTGGAGCAAGTTTTCTTCTACCATCAATTCCATACATTCGAAATGATAATCGAAAAATATTATTATTGCCTGATATATTGCTTGATATCTGTGACGAATGACGAATAATATCGTTCCATCAAATCGGTTTTCTTTCAGGATCGTTAAAACTATAACCACAATTTTCCTAAATCTTGTCTGGGCACGAAGTAATTACCGCCATGTTTCACCTACGCGTGATATATGTACTTGTCGGTGTACCCGGATAACTTTAACACGGAACACGCATACTTTGAATGTGGCTTGTTAAAAGTTTCCTGGTTAGACGCGGAAATGGATTTCGCATTCGGTGGTAGGCGCGCGACTCGTAGGCACGAAACAACTTTACGATGTCGACCCCTTCTCTGAGAATTAGAGAAGGGGATCGTTCTACAACGATCAATCGATCACGTGACGAATCAATTTAACCAGAACGATGACGAAAAAATTTATTATTATTTTTAATAAAAAGTTAGACACAGAATTCAACATTTAAAAAAATTGCATATTGAAAAAATCATTTAAATTCTACATTTGCCTTATTTTTTTTCTATTCTTGGTATATAATAATAGCTAAGAAAAAGTTTTCAATAAACTAGCAAAAGTATAGGTAATTTCCTTTTACTTCGTGCACGTAATACGTTTTATAAATTTCACACAAGAAAAACGGAAAAGCAATAAAATAAATCGTTTTACATTCGTACAGTTTACATTCGCAAGTGAAATTTTTCCTCGTATCAGAATAGTCTTTGATGTTCGTAATGAGGTAAAGAGACTAAAAGTATTGCAATGTGCAGTGAAAATTAATGAGTAAAAGAACGGCCGCGTCTCATCTGTTTCCTCAGAACTAACGTAGAAGAGAGTCGCCAGATCGCTCATAAAATCCAGCCTGGCACGACGCGATTTATACCGGCGTTGCCTAAGGATTATCATATTTCCCTCGACGCACGAAAACTCGCGCGAGAAAGTGTCGGCCAAGATTGCGCTCCGTTATCGCCTGCGAAATGGTGACGGCTATGCAAAGGGACGAACGGCGGCAATGGAGAAAGCCTCTTAATGTGTCCGTAAAAAGCCGTACAACACGAGGGAACAGTAATCGGTCGGGAATAGCTTTATGATGCTTCGGCGAGCAGCAATATCTCACGGTAACCGATGGTAACGTATTGAGCTTTTTTTTATTTCTCTGAAAAAGACTTCCGTAAAGCGACATGGGGGCGGCGTGAACGATCGCGAAAGAGAGAGGGACGGCCCTTTCATGAAGAAAGGGCTGCAAAAAAATCGACCGATTTATTAACATGCCGCCGGTGACGGCGTGCGTGGCTATACGTCTAAGTTAACTCTTTTGACGGCACGCATGATCGCTCCGACGAGCACACACGGACACGTATGTATAACGCTTCGAACACAACGCCGATCGAAACTTTTTGCTCGCTCGCTATTCTCGCGTGATATCAATCCGCGCTCTCGCTTGTATGCTCTGTTTATGCGAAACGAACCATTTACTTTGTGACACGCGCGCGCACACTTTTATAGCGACTGGATGTATTATAAAGCTCTTCTTCGAAATGACTTTCGCGACATGTTCGACGACAATCGACAAATCGATGGATGTCGCGCCGTAGAAACAAATGCCGCTTAAGCGTTATTACGTGTCGTAAAATACGTCACTCGGTTGACAAGTGTAATACCCATCGCAGTAATAGCGCTGTTTAACGTGCCACTTACGTGCCGAAATTCAGCGTAGCGCTTGAGTTCTCAAACGGAAAGCATATACTTGTTCTGCTCGTACAAAAAGCAGGCAATAGATATTATACCAACGAATGTCGAAGCGATAGCGCGGTAGTGGAAATTGGCTCTAATTAGCAAAAGATGGCGGCGATTTGATACGTTTGCACGGCATGGGCTGCTTTTTACGTCCAGCCCGCTTACTGGGCTCTTTTGTTAAGTGAACACTGTTTAAACGATAATTCGATCAAAAGAACCCGGTTCAACCGAACAACGGCATTTAATTAACAAAAGTGCTAGCCGAGAGTTTTACCCGTCGCCCCCCGACCCCTATTCTCGGAGGGAGACTCTCTTCGAATTCTTCCGCTCTCCTTACTCGCTCTTACTCTCATCCTTATCCACCCTTATTCCTACCTCTGTTCTCCACTAACTGCCGGAGAATAATTGTGAAAACATACTACCACCGAGAGCAGTCCCACTGGATTTTGCCTTTTTCCACCCTTTCTATCTTCTATTATAATTGTTCTGTTCCTCGTTCACCATTTTTCCCGTACTCTCGTCTGCCACTTCACCTTTCGATGCATATAGCCGGCGAGTAGGTATACGATTTTAACATTTTTATATCGCAATTATTAAATCGGCCGATTTGTCACTTATACGATCTCGCGAGTAACAAACGCACTCACAAATTAAAAAAAAATTAAATGAGAAATTTATTGAGCGAATATAGCTAGCAAATAGGAAGACATGCTGTATGTATATACGTAGGAATAAATTGGATTATTTACAAAAGAGTTGCAAAAATGAATAAGCAACATGTACTGTTGTTTTTTTATTGTATTGATTAAACAGCATAGCATTTTTGATACTGCGCTTGTTTAAAAAATAAAATAGTTTCATGTAAAAAAATACATTTGTCTTTAGATGCAACGCTGGGCATTGGTATAAAAATTTGTTTTTGTTCGCTAGCAAACTAACCTCGAAAACGTTTCCATAGTTAAGCTTTGTTTATTTTTTCATGCTTATTTTATAAAATGTCGCAACAAAAGTTTGCTATAAATCATGTTATAAAGTAAAATGAATTTTTATTATGTTAGTTTGCATACAAATAGTTATAAGCAAATAACTCGTCGGGATTATGAAGATGACAGATCTGATCGCGAGATTATACTTGAATTAACGAGCGTCGAAATAATCCGGCGATTTATAATACGATAACTACGACGTGTGAAAAATATCGATTGGTTCATACAGATTGATGGGACGGACGAGAAACGCGTTGCAAGTTCGCCTTAAATCTTTCTCGACAGCGAGTAAAAGTCATGCACGTCGTAAAGTCGAGCGGGCGTCGATAAAAGGGTGAAGATGAAATGCTTGCACATCGATTTGTTTGTTCTTCCCTTAAGCGTCGGAATGCTCTGCAACCCTTCTGTCGCGTCCCTGACGCGTTTGATTCCTTTCGATCTTTTTTCTTTGTTACTTCCGATGGAATCCGATTGACATAAGAATCCTACTTAAATCTCCCGCGTTCACGTCTCTTTTCCAGGATTCGTTTTTCTATACTTACGCTTCACTTATTTCAGTTACGCATATAGACGCGTTTTGCTTTCGCTCGCGCTTTGATATTTTCCTTGCTCCCAAGAATAACAACCCTCTTTGCTTGATGAAGCGGCAGAAACTATAGTCTTCCTTATAATAATATAAGTTAATATAATTATTACAGGATGATGTTACTTAAAAATATATATCATACTATTGTAAGAGAAATTACACCGCCACAAACTCATTGTTCTTATACTTTTCGAGAAAAAAAGTGTATCTCATCAGTGTTACACACAAACATCTATTATTTTATATTTTAAATTTATATTGTCTATTTTGAAACGCGTGGCAAATATTCACAATATGGGAACATTTTATTTTTGGATGGATTTGAAAAATTACATTTTCATATTTCATTCATTAAGAATATAAATATGGGTTATGGTGGTTTTTTTTCTTTTTCTTTTACGTCGCGCGTTTTGACAACCGACCGCAGGCGTACCATTAATTTTGCTCGTTTACAACGAATAACACCGTGCATCGTTTACACGGGCAATCCCACAACCGCGCGAGCACCGATTCATCATCGACCCAAAACATCGCACGGAACATTTCGTTCCATACCGGTATTCCGAACGTGCACTTTCCGCGGAATTACACCATCCCCTTCTTAAATCGCCCACCCGGAAAGCGCGGAACGAATTTCAGTTACCAGCCTTAGCAAATATTCGTTCAACATCGTCGACGCGCGATGCAACTGACAGCAAAAGCAGACGATTTCTGGGAACTTCTGCGAATCCTACCCACGTACCTCGTGGCTGTGGCACCTTGTGATTTCACGATCTAACAATCTCCTTTTTGTTATGCTCGATGAAAATCGCCCAACGTTGTATGAAACTGCAAGAAAAAAATCACGAGACTTGGAAGTTAAAAAGACTTGTTTCTTTACAGACTTTTTCGTAACAAAAGAAGCCAGGGGAATAGTTACCGAGTTGTAGGAAAGACCGAATGAGAGTGGCGCGAGTAAGGATCTTCGAGGGCGAATTCGACGGAGCAATTCAATCGCAATTCCGTCGCGCTTTGACGATTGTATAATTGACCGCGTCGTAATTAAGACACGCGGACCTTGTCGCAGCTGTTAATTAAATAATTCCGCCAACATCATCGTTCGCATGCATGTAGCGAATTTCCGTCTTGAATTCAGTACGGGTTTCAACGTCTCGCTCTCGCTGGGTCCGTTCGTAAAGGGGTGTTGCAGTGGGTGCTCTGTGAAGTGGAGGAGAGGGGACGGGGAGACGGTGGAAATGGTACGGGCTATGAGTTTCCAGCCGGAGTTGCGAGTGAGTTATGTCTCCTCCGTGAACTCCATGCTCCGTCCAAGGTATTCCTATTCAATTTAACGTATCCCAGCAGTATCTGCTAATTTCCCCTTATATCTTACGAATTTCGTTCGCCCATTCGCACTATTCCGCCCGGCACCTATCGTTCCTTTTGCCCACCACCACCGAGCTTTTCCTGAAAGGTCTTTTCAGACCCGCTTCTTTTGTGTCGTTTTTGGTTGCTTCTTCGTACGGACGAAGGATAAAAAGCGTTTGCACGAATAAGAGGAGCTTTTTCCGCAAAACTCTTTGGTTGGCTCTTTATCCTGGCCGTTTCTCGAAGCAAAGAGCGATTTCATGGGAGAAGTGCGTTTTACAGGTCCTGTGTTGAAAGAGACGAGACAACACGCTAACACTAGTATATTTACCACGAAAATATATATATAGGTTTAATTTCACACTCAATTCTGTCAAAAGTACGAGAAAGAATTACGGTAAATTAAGAATTTACGCATTGCGCTCGAGCATACGTGATTTGCGAAATCTGCGCGCTAGATGTATAATATTTATTCGTTATAAGCTTACATACGGAAGAACCGCAATCCTCAACACAGCGCGCTGCGCGATTTATCGTTGACATTAGCGTCATCAAGAAATTCAGAGCGAGACGAGATTAAATGTTTATTCTGCTAATTGCCTCGCTGTGGTAGCTCTCATCCACAGTGGAACAATTATTCGTCCGTCGATTGAAATTCTGCGGTCTTAGCCGAAAGGTAATTAACTTTTAATCGAGAAAGTTCAGTGGCTCCGGGTTACCCCGTCTCCGAATTACTTCTTGCCTATATATTTCTCACTCTATCCTTCCTTCCCGTCGATCCTTCCTCAGCCGAGTTCCTGCCACTCAACGTGTCTAAACGTCCAATCGAGAAACGTGCGCGCTATGCGATATATCTCGACTATATACCAGCGCTTCTAAGCTCTTACAAGTTTCGGCGTTCTAGCGCTGATCGATGCGCATTCCTTCTTCGGCAATGAATGTAGCGGATCGCATTATTCGCAGGCGCGCGCCGACTTTTATTTAAAATGCAACAAATTCGCGCGTCAGACGCCCGAGCGAAGCGATAAAGGATGCGGGCGCGTTACGGAGCATGACCAAAAAATACAAACGGAAATCCCGGGACGGGGGACCCTCGCGCGCAATTGCGCCATTTCGCCGTTACTTTAGCAGCCTGCCGCCACCAAAAGCGGATCACTCTCGCATTCAGGAGACACGTTATCACGTTTCACCGCATCAACGGAATTTCGAGTATTTTCAATTTCCCACGGTGCACAACAACGAGCGAGTGTTGACACGAGTGTGCGCGATTCTCGTAGACGAAGCCGCGGCCCGCAGCCGCCAATAAAGGACAACCGTGTAGAATCGCATACTGAGTCCGGTGAAATCGGTCGTCGTATGCACGCGACGCAAACGAAAAGTCGCGTCCACTGTCCCATCCGGTTGACACACGCTTGTTCAATTACAAAAATTCGAATTCAAGCCACGTATATTCTTATAGCACTTATTGTTATCGTTCTGTTTGCTTCCTGCAATTACAATTTGCAGTCTGCAACGTTCTAGACGGAATCTAGGTGAACGTATATGCCGTATCAAAGGTGACCGTCATAGTAACGAATTTATTATAAATTGACATAAAAAAACATTTTATTATAAATTGAATTAGGGGATTCTCATCAGTAGCGAATAAGTTATATATTAATATACTTATGTCGCGGAAAAAGACGAAAGATATTAAGATACAAAAGATGTAATTAGAGTAAGTAGAGTAACTCTTTACGTGTGCAGATGTGTAAGCTTTTCGGGAGTTTCCATTAGAGTGAATTTGAAATGTCCAAATCCTACTGGCAATCGTTTTGCGATCTTTTATTAACGACGAAAGAACGTTGGCAACATTCGCGTATAGTATTCTCTTTCTGCCTGCTTTCCGTTAGATCGGCTCGATCAGTCGATGAGTCCATCGACGATGAATCGAAATAATCAAGTACAGATGGATTTGCATACAACACGAGAGACAGCTATATCTCTGTAAGTTACAGTGAAAGGATTCCTGATTGCGCACCCCATCCTTCTGCCCGGCAAAGGGACGCGTCCCTACCTCTTTGATCGAACGTTGCCTCTGTTCTCTTTATCGAGATCGCATTAGCCGAACGAGGAAGAAAGAAAGAGAATTCCAATATCGCGCAAAAATTTGTCTCCAGGCAACCAATAGTCCGCTCGGAACGTTAAACCGGATTTTTATTTCTCGTTTGGTACTACAAACTCGGCGTGAAACAGTAATAAGTCAAACTAAAACGAAGTATATCCGCTCTTCATCCTGAAAGCCGGATTTGACTTTAATTTTGAGATTTAAACTAACGAATACATCATTGAGTTTTTATCAATGTTAATAAAAGTAAAACGTATTAATCGCAATTATTGGAAAAATGACATTAGCTGCAACGTGGGATAAAACACAGGTACAAAATGTAGCACGATTTTTTTAAATTAATGAATTACAAGTTTGAATTGGGTAGAAAAGAGAAGAATAAAGAACAGCTTTTAAAATATGTTTTTAATGTTTATAAAAATAATTGAATACATATATATATATATATATAAATATAGATATAAATATAATGTACCTATGTTGATTTATAAAACTGAAAAGAAAAGAAGCATTTAAATGTCTTAAATAGATATGACAGAAAATTAAATGATTCAACATACACAGCATCCAACCGCAATATTTGAATTTTTACAATTCGTATGAATTCTTTTCTCGCATTTCCCAGGATAGTCATAAAGTGTTCTATAAATAGCTCTTATTATGTTGGCCAACAAGATCTTTTTCGCCCGCCAAGCCAGCAGTCGCGCTATCTCTGAGATTTATTTTAATTCGTTCTCAGAATAGGAGGTTCTCGCAGTCTCGGCACGAAGTTCAGTATAATTACAGATAGTAGACAAGGCACTCTGTCAGAGTCACAGAAGCCATGTGCGTACGCGGGGTATTACGCGTCTTGAAACTATGAAGGAACAAGTGAGGGTGGAAAGGGAGCGAGAATAGAATGCGTCGTATTTACAGTTACTCACTTCCATTTCTATTATTTCCTTCGTTATGAAAAGATAGTAAGGAAAAGTGAGGGGCACTGGAAGTTAAAAAAGAAAGAAGAACATATTCGATATTAGAAAGAGAAAAAAATGAATAAAAATAATAGAATATTTTTCATTAAAGTGTATAAAATAAATAAATTTTGACAAAAATGCAGGGAAGAGAAGGAGCACTTCCTTCACGGCTGATGATTTCTTCGAGCGACCTGCTCGTAAATATTTGCTCCTGCGTTAGTGCGGTGAAGGTAAATTCTGAACCAGGTCGTAATTATATTTGCATGATAGAGATTTACATTCGTCTGGCGGGTAGATTTAAAAAAATCAAGGAAGAAGGACAGGATAGAGTCTTTAACTTTGGAACAGCCCACAAAGTTAAAAGTTATGTAAATGGATAGAAGAGCATATGCATAGCTCTCATAAACATCTCCACCAATGAGATACAGAGTGTAAGTTGTTATATTGTTTTGTATAAAGTTTGCTTTGAGCATTTCAGTGGTAGAGATGCTTATATGCTGTCCTCGTATTTAACCGCTGCTCCTCAGCGGCATTTCCATCGCGATACATTATCATTTTATAAAATTAAGCTCAGTCGCTCTCTCTCTCTCTCTCTCTCTCTCTCTCTCTCGATTGTTTGCCTTTCCTTGCCAGGGGTTAATTGCGAGATACATCTTTTAATTAGTTACACGTCAAATATTTGTTCTGAGATAAATGCAAATAGAAACGAGCGTGAGAGATGGTCGGATTAAAATTGAACGAAGCATCAAGATTTTTATTTAGGATGGCTTACGAAATTAAATGCTCGTACTTTTTATTTGAGATATCTTCCGTTTCTCCTTTTATGTTCAGTGATTTCGTAAATGAATTTTTGCGTCAAGAATACCAATTACGTACCGAGCTAACTACATTTCCAGAACGTTCCGGTTGGAAACAGTCCAATGCCGCTCGGCGAGGTCTGCCAAGTGCGTTAAAATCTATCGATCCACAAATTGCCGCGCGAATCCATTTAATCTTCGCCGTTGTAGGTGGAACGGAATAAAATAGACTAATAAGAAAGCGCATTGTGGAGACCGTATTAGCACCGAAACTTCGAGATAATTTAGTAGCTGCACCGAAAGCGCGACTCTCTTTTTCGTAACAAAAACAACTATGTCATTTAGTCCGTTTTTTAAATGCTGCAATTAATAACAAAAATATACATATTTAATTGGAAAAAATTATATTTAGTTCAAGTATGTGTCTCCAGCATTTATATTGCCTACCTACATAACTTTTTTTTACTAAGCTTATTTAGTTACGGAATCAGTGTATCTCGAAATAAATAACTAAACTAATTAAAATTTGCTCGTACACACAATTTCTATCGGTGTACGTCAGCATCATCGTTTTTTAGCACAATGCGTCTGACGATCAGTCAGTTGTATCGTGAAAATCAGATTTACATTAACAGTCGACAAGCATAATGCAAACGAGGCGCATACCGCGAAGCGAGATGTTGCCTTCGTCAGCGTTGCATCCACATCACGAATTGCATTATCATCGTCGCGCGCGATGCAGCATCGACGACAAATACAATAAACACCGAGCCGTGTTGACGATAATGGCCGGATCACTCCGTATATTACTACAGCGAATTGAAGCGAACGAGGATTATTCGCGTCAGAAATTACGTCGCGCTTCGCGCGCGAACGGTTTTGTCGTCGTACGACGCGTCGCGGTTGCAAAAGCCGACCGACTACTACTACCGGTGCAGCGGTAGCTCGACGGCGCGGCGCGGCAAAGCATCGGGGCAAAATTGCATACGGGTAATAAATGAGATTTCAACCGGTTGAATGCGAATAAACGAAGCGCACCACGATGATGGTGGACCGGCGCGAGGCGGAGGGAAAAATTGTCCAGAAAATTGACGTTGTCGACGGTCGTGCGCGCCGATCTGCGCCGCGGTGTCGTTTTCAGTTTTCCCACGGTGTGGGCGAGACGAACTTTTCAATTCAATTTCCAGATGGGTCGCACAAAGGCTTATTTATGAAACGTTCGCCAAGAGTGGAAGTGAGCGCGAACGGTCGTCGGGACGCGCGCGAGAGATGAACGGAGAGAAGACGAGGAGACCGTCGCGTCGCTCCTCCGGCTTCGATAACGCGGCCGATGCCGGTCTCAGGGTCTCGCTGTCGGTAAAAGATATCAAAATAATTGAAAAAGTTTAAATAGACTTCAATGTTATTTACGGCGGGCTACGTAACCCGTGCCATTTTTGGTCCCCGAGTTTGTCATTTTCGAGTTAATCGCGCCAGATCGACTGAAAATTCGTAGGCTATAAAAACCATTCTGCGCGTTAATTATCTATTTCCTCAGTTATTTTCTCTTGCCGCTAAAAGCTTCTATATATATAAATTTAGCTAAAACATTGGGGAAAGGCAGATGATAAATAAAATTTTTTAAATTAAATTTTATAGCAGTTTTTTAATGGGGTTGAATAAATTAAAAAGTTTTTTCAATTATATGTCAAATCAATATCTAATCGATATCTTGATTAGTCAATGTTTCACTTTTGAGACAGGAATAGTGTAGCGTGTATGCGACTATACGTTACAATGGCGATGAATGCCATAGTCATCGGTGCCACGTGTATTTGTGTACCTGTGTACGTGTTCGCGATTCGCGTAGGTTTCACACAGACACTTGAAATAGCCGTAGATATGTATTCCGCAATGGCAAAGGGGCCTCCTAATTGTTGCTACAATGTTCGTAGAATACGTATGCTTGGTCGACGGTGTTTGGCCCTGTGTATGTGTGCGATATTAGCATCGTATACATTATCGTGCTATACATTCCTTGGGGCGAATATACGTGTTAATGGATCCTTGCACTCTGAATTAGGTCCATCTGCCAAATGGATGCGCGGACCGGCGGCAAAGGGAGCCTCATTAACCGGATATTCGAAACGCATCGGTCATGTTAACAATAACATCTGACACTTAGCGTCGAAACTAATTAAGTTTTGAATTTATCGAATGTACGATGATTGTGTATGTGTATATATCTGCATAGAATTATAGAATTGTAAAATGCAATTATTGGCCTCTCCAATTGTTCTTTTTTCAAATCTTTTATTAGTCTTCTCTTACTTTTTATATCTCGTAATTCTATGAGTACGCGCAAATGAGCATAATAGACTTCGGGATGTAATTTTGTGCGTTTACAAAATTCATTTCACTCAACGCATCAAGTTTTATATTCACGTTCTTCTCTATACCGAAATTTACCCTCTCTCACTTACCCCGATTTCCATGTTTCTCTATTTTTCGTATAAATGAGCATTGTAAAATTCACATGCAAATGCTCGAGGGATAAAAGAGGTACACTTCCATGACCATTTCGCATAGTTTGGGCATTTCAAAAACAATTCTATCGCTAAACCAAATTATGCTCAAGCTCATATACAGACGAATATAAGGAAAAAAAAACATAATAATGGCTTAAATGTTTTTTAAATTTATACAATTTCATTACGCCAATTTTTTCTTTCTATACGATTGTATCTTTTTATGTATTATGCAATGGTTCATATAAATTGTATATAACTGCTTTGAAACCCATCCTACAATGCGTAAAATAACGCATAAAACTAAAAATGATGTTATCGTCAAGAATACAATGATATCTAAATCGAATTGCTGATACCACGCGGTATCGACTCCATTGAAACGTAAATGAGGTGCGCCATTGTGACGCATTACAAACTCAATCCACCATATAACATTCTCTAAGCTATCATAAGGCTTGTCCTTTGTGAGAGCACGTAGCGCCAACATCCTATCTTTGTACCTGCAAACAGTGCACCAAATATATACATATATGCATGTTAGTTATTATATGTAAATATCACTATCGTCTCTCTATCCACATTACGATTACGAGACGATTACTATCGTACATACATACAGTATACGGGCGCGTGTACTAATAATTGACATCGTAATTACCCTTTATCATCGGCGACTTCCAGTATAGCGTCGTGCAATTCCGACGTCGTAAGCTGGACTATGTCTAGGTATCTTGCAACTCCCAGAGAAACCATTTTCGTAACTTGGTACACCTGATCGAAGACAAACGGTAGTCCTAAGAGCGGGACGGCATAATGAACCGCTTCTTCGGTACTCTGCAGTCCGCCTTGATAAATGAAGAGCTTGATGTTCGGATGAGCTGAAATAAGGACAAGGAAACGATTAATAATCCCGGTATTAATTTTTATAAAATGCCGGCTTGTCTGTTTTAATTTACCCAGCACGCCCTGTTGTGGGGTCCATTTCGAGATAAAAACGTTGGGAGGAACGTGAAAGCTATCATTCTCGAATTTCCACAGTACTTTATACGGCAAATTGGAAAAAGCGTTCGCAAAGACCTCCAGTATTTTCTTCGGCAATAATTTGCTTTTCGTGTTTGATCCCAGACTCATATAAACGAAACCATTTGTCGCATTGTCCAGGAAATCTTTTAAATCCTGTAGACAGTAAATTTTATGAAGATATATTTTTCTTAATTGTGTTTAATGCGTTAAAAGCGTGCGAGATTGATTGATATGAAATAGAATTTTAATACTAATAATTATTATAAAGTCTTACTTTTGGTAACGCCGGTGGCGTCTTTGCGATGTGCAATCCGCTGAAGTGAACGATATTAGGTATTTCGGGTCTGGCGTATGCAAGCAAAGGTTCTTGATTGATCAAGATGAGACTCATATTCTTCTCAACGTCGGTGATATGCGGTATATCATTACCGAAATACTTTTCGGCGATCTTTTGTTGTTTGTTCGCAAAATTATTAAACCATGAGTATATGTTCCACCAAGTATTTATGAAATTCACCAATCGCCTCCAAAATGGTTTATCTAATCCTGCGAAACTTTCAAGCTCCCAATTCGAGGGGTGCGATGGGAGCACGGGACTACCGTGAGTGAAACGATGACAGTTTTGCAAGTCCATAGACATGATACCTGAGGTTATAAAACTCGTTGAGTAACACCGTTCGTATAGCTGTTACATAATACACGACATGATTAAGTATAATAACGGCATAATTTTATTTAACCTCACCTATTAAAGGTACATTAAATCTGTGCGCCAGCATGTAGGTTGCAGGAGTCATAATCATCTCCGCTATTACCGCGTCAAATTGCACATCGGTTCCATTTTTATGATATTCCACGAGATCAGGATGGCTGAGGACTTCCTCCGCTATATTATGACCCAGTGTTAGTAACCTCGTTTTTAATCCTGCCAATTGTGTGAGATTCCAACGGGTCTGACTTATATCAGTGTCATCAACTTTTTCATATATAAAACCGAAGTCTATTTCCGTATAATTGGTCACGCTAGTATCATTTAAAATATTAGGAGTCAATGTTACTATCTCGTGTCCCCGCTTATTCAAAGCAAGACATATTGCCCGAAATACTATCTGATGACTGTAGGATGGAGTTGGAGTAATGACCAATAGCCTTTTGCTGCATGCTAGATTACTCGTAATCAAAATCCATAGGATCGTGATAATTGGTGAGATGCCGACAATCAGTCTCATCCTGTAGAACAAGAAAAACACTGATTATACATATATATTTAATTTTTGGCTATAATATATATGTACTATATGCATGCCGACAAAGCACAATAAATTTATTTTACACTTGGAAAATTGTAAAATAGGTATTATATGTGTGTGAATTATATATTAAATAATATTTTTGTTTTCTGACATAATCTTTTGAAATAATATAAAATCAATTTTTGTATGGAAAGATCAGATCACGAAAATTAATACAAATATCGACATTACAATAATTAATGTCTTTTTTACATATTGTATATACAATACACGCGTAAAATTACATTTCCTTTTTGTATAAAAGAAGAAATATTAGTTTGATTATTTATATTCTATAAAGCACTCGATTAAATCAGATTATACGTTGTTAAAAGACACAAGTTATTTTAATTATCCTATAAAGCACTCGATTAAACTAGATTATATGTACTTACGTTATTAATAAGATATATAGATTATTGTAATTATCCTCCGCAGTAGGATCACTAATATTCAATAACGACAATGTGGTGCACGAAGAAGAGATGTGCTCAGACTGAACTTTCTAAAACGCACGAATGGCGTTATGTAGATTGAAAGTGAATGTTGAAGTGGAATGTTTTCGTATTTTTGTCTTAATTTATGTTGTTGCGCGGCAAGTATTAACGTCATGAATATTAATAGGATGTATACATATATTGAGAAATTTATAGAAGAATTATAGAAGAAGAATGTGATATTAAAACCAGAGAACTCAACTTTAGAATAATTACTTGCAAAGAAAACTATTTTCAAGGAGAACTTCAATACTAAACAATGTCGTCTGAAAGCTTTCTAAGCTTATCTAAGGAATAATATTCCTTACAATTAGATAAGCTTACACTGAGAAATCCATTTTATTGAATTAACTATAGCCTCGGTTGAATATGAGCAAACAAATTCTTTAGTTAATATAACACAAAATTTGGTTAACATAATAAAAATTTTTTAACATAACTAAATTTTTTTTTGTTAGAATTATATAATTACATTATATAATTACAAGCTTAGATTGTCATATAACAAGCATAAGTTATAGTCTTTCCTATGATTATTATATATTACGTCATTATATAATTGCATAATTATATATAATTTTTTTGAGACAATGCATATAACTTGTGACTAACATTGTAAGTAAAATAACGTGTAACTGGTCAACGTGATATTTTGCATTTTTCTCTTTTATAATTTTGTAAAACAATATTTTATGCATTATTCTTTTGTGTTGCATGAAATACTAGTATTTAAACTCTTGACTCTTTCCGTTTCAAATATAAAAATAACTTGATATTTCGAATTTTATTACTATACAAGCGTAACCAAAACATAAAAAGTAAAAAAATTTTATATCAAATGTCTCGTCTTTGCTACTATTTTAAATGTAATATAAATTAATAAATGTGATATAACATTATTGCGACTATTTTTACTACAAATACACGTATACTCTCTAAATTTGAATGAGTCACTGAAATGGCATACTTTAGACTGATATAAGTGAATGATAGTCACTGATGCGTTTAATGATAAGTAAAGCAACTTCAGTGACTTTTTACTGGTTCAGATTTAGTATGTGACGTGATAAGGATACTATGTGTAAGCATAATTCGTGACCATTTAAGAGGTTTTTACGACGCAAATATATTTTTATTTTTTTAGTTATTTTTGAAATGTGAACAACTGAATTAGTAACAAATGCATAATAGCGGCAAATGTTAATATAAATGATGCATAATTTTTTAAAACAGATGTTGATACGTCTGAATAAGGCATTGCAAAATTGATAACATTTTCTACAACTTTTCTGTGATAGATAAAAATACACAATTGTGCTTATGTCGATTGTATATTCGATTATATATTTAATTATGAAGCTGAACTTATTGGAATTACGTCAATTTTAATGAATTTCAATTTCGATTTAATAAGTTCCGTCTTTTTGAATCCAGGCTGCTTGCATTTTTCACATCTAAACTTCAATATATCACAACGAAAAAGAGCAAACGAAGTAGGAGAAGGGTAGCGAACTGCGAGACAGCGAAATCCAATTCTTTTACCGATTAATATTGTCTGTTGCATCTGGAAACATGGCGAACATGGTGCATCGGTAGTATCTATATATATTCGACGCGTGAAAGGAAAGACTGATTTGTCCGTAGATCAGGATTTATTTGTCAATTTACAACGTTTATCTGTAATATTTACCAAAGTTTGATAGTAACAGCATTGAAATTAAAAATACGATTTGAGAAAGGACAAAATATTATGATGCTGTTTCGTTCCGTCTCGCATAATGCCGTTTTTAAGTATTTAAAAGATCAAGGTTGGTGCGATGACTTCAAGGTTGATCGATTTTAATTCAGTTCGTATCTACGAATTAAGAATATAGAATCGCGCTTAATACTGCCACTGAAATTATGCACAGTTATACACATATATGAATTAATTTAACGACTAATTTAAGCTGTAAGCAAATCGCATATAAACTAATCGCAGTATACACATACTTATATGATTCATTATTATGTAAGAATTTGTTAATATATTTAGAGAAAGGTTCCTTCTGTATATATTGAAATTATTATGAGATATATATATATATATATAACCGGTATTAATTGTTACCTCGTAAGCTAGCGCCGGACTACGCGCGTATTCGCAATTCGTGATTCGTAATTCGTAATTCGTAATTTGTTAACACTAGCAAGTAATGAATCTTCCCGAATATCCAACGAATCTCTACGAATTACAAATCGCGCATAGTCTGGCCCTAGCTGTACGCGGAATGCGTTTTGTGCGTTTTTCCTCCGTATATATAATACTTCCATGCACGTATATAATATTTCGAAAAATTATCGAATGTTTGAAATTGCCGTCTATAAAGTAAAAAACGTAATGCGAAAGATTGCGCGGACTGGAACAATATATTAAAAACGATATTCGTGAGTAACTTATACGTTTCCACGATATTGATTAGAAATAAACGCTGGTTAATTGAATCCCGTTTAAAAGTTAGACTAGAAAGTACCGAGAACGTGTGATGGAGATATTGCAGCTACGGAATCCTTGATAGAGACTAACGCCGACACAAACGGTTACAATCGCGAAAGAAGTAAGACTGGAAGTCTCATATCGAACTATTTCAATTCGGCGAACACACATTTGCTGCGATTAGTGGAATTACTCGAAGTGGTGTTTACGATAACGCATAGTTTCGTGTACAGACGTACCTATATACTCGTATGTGCACGCGCTGTATGCAGATTAAGTTCACTCTATCTGAGAACCTAGCCGAACGTTGACTGCAATAGTACGTATTACGTCGCGAAACTGTTTCTCTTGTATCGTTGCCCGGGTTCACAAGTCGATGATCAAATCGATGTCGATCATGATTTTTCGGACCGTTTGATTTGATAACGACTAGATTCTCTATTGATCTTTGAACGAGGATCGACACTGTATCAACGCTGGATTGATGTTACAACCAATGATAGATCAGGAAGATATCTCTTCAATATCATATTGATATCTAGTTGATATATGAGTAATATCTAGTAGATATTCCATTGTAGGTAGATGGTGTACCGTAAGGGCCCATGCACAATGAGAGGAATAAAGAACAAGGAATATATAAAAATTCATAGTCGCATCTTATTTGAATACAGTCTCTTGAAATATATGGTAACAGATCCGCATAATATTTTGTCGATCACTTATCGACGTATAGTCGACATCTATAGAAGTATACATATCGATTTGACATATAAAAGATATCGTATAAGTGTCGATCAATTATTGGGGATTTAGTTGATGTGTAGTAGATATCATATTCAAGTTAAGTCGATATATGGAGAAGTTGATTCAACTTTAGTATGATATCAGTTGAATGATGACTAGATCGTCGACATCTACATAATATTTTCCAGATATTGCGATGAAATCTTCGAAATATCAAATTGATTATATTATTGATTTGCATATGATCTCAACTTGATTTCAATATGATATTTACCAGATTCTTCATCGACTTGTGAACCCGGGATGTCAACAAAAATTCAGAATATTAATCTAAAATATCAGGGAAAAAATATTCTGTTAAACAGCAATTAAGAGTTGCTATATATAGGTAGCAATTAAGAATGTACATGAATCTAACCATCAGAATCTGCGTTCAGATATACTCAAATGTACTTTTTAGTTCCATAGATAGGGATTTGGCACACGTGTATAATGGCATGACAATACAAAGACGAGTTTATGGTCAGTGGAAAACGTTTATTTTTAGTCGATGCACGAGCGCTCGGCACGCATCGAGCACGTGTATTAAATGCATTTCTAGTGCACGTCAAATAAAAATCGAATCGAGCTTGGTACGTGATCGGATGACTGCGGAACCAAACAGAGACGATGGGAATCCTTTCTCGACCAAGACAACGACGGTCTTTCCGCTAACTCACCCCGCACAGTTTCTTAACAGTAATTTCAACTCGATAGTTGCCACGGTATTACGAAACTGCGCGTAGCTCCCTACCTCCATTAATCATTACGGCTCCGGGATCGGCCCGAGATCGTTTTTGAGAGGTCCGAACAGTTTCTACTTGAATTGTAATCTGTCTTGGCCATGTCCTATCCATTTCTTAGCCTCTGACAAGGGCGCGTGTTAATGCGAATATGGATTATCGTGAACATGCCAACAGAGAATACTGGCTAATTTGCAAGGTTTATATTTATGCTTACTATACATATATATATAGATTTATTTTAGTAAAAATAAATGTTATATTTGACAAAATGTTTTTTTCATACATATAAATGCGCTTAGATGAGAATACATTTGAAATAAAAATCTTATACATAATAGCATTATGAGATATTTAGATCTTTCAAAAATTCCAATTTTTATATAAATTCTGACTTAAAAGTCGAAATGTTACGTAAGAAACTGGTCTGACAAGAAATCTGGGACGAGAATCACCTCCGGCGCTTTCCTTTTTATCAGCAATTTATCCGTTTTATCTCCATTTAATGCTGAAGGCAATTTATGATACAATCGTGGAAGATTTAATTTTATAACGATTAATGCAGTGAACGATAATTACGAAACTCAATCTCAAATAGAAACAAATTGTTGTGGCGACCTCATCATATGCATTATAGGAAACGAATTTGTCTGTACGAGGATGATGATGTATCTAACTTTCATGAATTCTTAACAAATTATGTTGTAGGCATTTTGTATTATGATAATACGTTATCGTTTACAATATCGCGAATGTATTGGAGAGCTTGGTGGAAACAAGTTTCTATTTAAGTTAGAAATTAGCAAAATAATTTTAAAAGTAAATATTACTTTTAAAAGCAGTTTTGTTTAATAAGCTATCACAGTTGTATTGTATTTATGAACTTTCCAATTTGTTTTCTTTCACTTAGATTAACAATCCAAGTTTTGTATTACGCGTTTACGTCGACAATTGAAAGGTATAAATTGTAACTTTTTAAGTATAATCGAACATAACTGTGAAATATACAAAAACGATCAGATAATAGCAGATTCTCTGTATAATTTAGATTCTTTATACAATATACTTTTATGAATTTCTTATAATCATATGTTTAGTTCATAATTTTTTTTTATGATTAGTCATGAGAATGTATGCAAAACTTATGCAATTGGTTATTATAAGTTAAACGAAACATTTATGAATATTGCATTGTCTAAACATTTTTTTTTATTTTTTTTCATTGGTTTGTTATTGTTGCTCGGAATTTGAGGATAATACTTTGGTCTACTTATTTTACATAGGTTTAGTAACAACAGATGATCAATGTCTGTCCTAAATTGTTTCACAAATGAGTTGACGTAATTGACGATAGATTATCCCAGGCCGACAATTCGATTATCATTTTCAAACACACTTCAGTTTTACCTTGCGTACACACGATAGAATTCGTTCCACAGATCATTAGTGTTTTATGACGGTAGTTTATCGGTGAATGGCCTAGTCCTGTTTGGCAGGCAATTACGGATTCTATGGAATCCCCTTCTCGGGAAGACTCGATAGACGTTCCAGACGCAAAAGAGAATCCGTCTCTTTCCGCTTAAATTTGGGAACCGAGTACGGTACACTCGCAACTCCGAGCAATCGTAATTTCGCAGGCAGCAGAAGTTTAGCCGCCGGGCTTTCGTTCGAGAGGTAGAGCTTAGAAGTCAAATATCGGGAATTTCATTTGCGCGCCGCTATGTATTATTCAATCGTACTCAAAGGAGTTTCCTCGCGGGATAAGCTACCGTTGAACTCATCAATCACTGTTCTCGGCTCTGACAGACTATTCCAATAAGCTCAACTGTCGGGATTAGTACTTGTGAAATCGATGTATGTCATCAAAGTGAAGAAAAACTTTGTTTTAGACTACGGAGGCATAGGTATACTGGCGCTTTATTGTCACAATGTACCTTTTTATTATAATTTATTTTCTATTTGTTTCAATATCGCAAAAAAAGAGAATACATACGTACGTAATTAACTACCGGATTATAAACATTTACTTTAGCAATTTGATATCGTACGAAGAAAATAGTGCATTATACTTAAAATGTATAAATTTCCTTACAAATTATTCTCACAATGCGACTAGGGCACAAGACACAAAAGGCTAGGTTTATGATATGAACATATACACAGTATGACATTTCTATAAAATATTTATTAACGTTTTATTGATGAGGCGACTAAAGCTTATGCAGGTATAATCGTCAAGGCAATATTAGCTATTTTTTTTAGATATTTTTGGCGCTGATGTTATTTTACATTTGTTGTAAGGTGGACAATAATCCTTGCAAAATGTAACTTGATCAATGTAAATTTGCACTTCGGTATGTGGCTCCTTAATATGCTTAAAAACGAGTTTGCCATTCTTTACATATTCATGAAAAGGTATTGTGCATACTCGTTTCCATCCAAAACCTTCCGCGATCTGTGCGATATATCTGTAATGGATGCGATAGGCTATCAGACTTCAGATTAATATCTGTGTGAATCTGTCAATTTAATTTTGTACGTTGCGATCCTATTCGCGTAACGCGTAACGTATGACTGCAAGGAGACGATAGATAATGTTTCGTATCGAATAACACGCTCATACGCTGAGAAATGCTTCAAATCATCGCATGCTATGATAATCCTAATTAATGCGATCGTTATTCTTTTAATACGACACGAAGCCATACGTCAGCTGTCTCGAGCTCTCCAGGCAGTTTGAATTACAAGGTAACAGTTACGCTGAACGTGTGATATACGGACGGATATAGTCGGGCGATCTTTCTCGTTGACGCAACCCGTCGCGAAAATTACTCAAGATTCCGCCGAGGCGAGCGAACCGCGCCGAAACGACTCGCATTCCTTACGCGGCTGTAGCCTAACCAGAATTCCACGGTCAGCCAGTTGGACTCACCTATTACTGCAGTCAACACGGAACAATCGATAGCCACAATCGCGCGCAAGATACCAGCTATCTAGCACGAGCTTTCTAGCAATACCCCGGTTCCGGAAGTCCGGCCTGACCGCGAGATAGCTGCACTCGAAGATCTTGAGAACGCAATAGCGCTCCCAGAGATTCGGCTTGCTGGTCACGTAAGCCTCGAACTCGATCACGTCGCGGGTCGGTCCGCATTCGCAACATCTAGCGAACTCGACGAACTTGTCGGGATCCCAAGGACAGGAGCCACCGTTCACCGCGGCACCTACAATACAATTGTCCTCTCCCTCGGCAATTATCGTCATACCCTCTCGGAGCTCATTGTACATAAGTTTTAGCAATGACGGCGCGGGCTCTTGTTCGTCCAAACCAATGTTCACCATGGTTGGGTCGTCCTTATAGAACGCATCGCTCATGAAAGTCATCACTCTGTCGTAGTCCACCGGAAAAGCTAGTCGTGTCTTGTAAATTGTATCTGGTTGATTCTATTACATATATATATGTATATGTACATGTATATATAATATGAAATTTTGCTTTGATAGTAAATAATAAATCAGACATGAAGAATTTGAGTATTTAGCCTTTTCAACGAGTATCTTGTAGAAAATGTAAAACTAGCACTCGTAGAATTTAACTTACAATTTATTTTACACATTAAGCAAATGTTTGTTAAAATTTGCACTATAGCGTATACTGTCATTTCTATGACATTTTTATGAAATATAGATTTCTCATGAAGCACACTTACGGTATAATTTCGCTTCGCAATGCGCAAATAATATTCTCGATTTCTAAATATGCTAAGGTGCGATTCGTATATCATGCATCTTGCAACTGGGCAAATCAATCTTGACAAAATCGATATCATATTTTTACCACACGGTGACCTCTCTTAAAATATATACTCCGTAAATGCCTACTCCGTTTGGCAACTCTTTATTAAATTATGCAACACACCTCGTATCTGTATACATTCCACAATAGATTTGCCGAATTGACGTCAATTGATATTTTACGTGTGATTTTCCATTTTCCTTATTTTTAGGTTCGTTTATTTATGTATGATATGAAATATAATACGAGCGGCATATAAAGCCGAAAGCCCTTTATTTAGATTCTTTTGGCACGTTAATAATAAATGATAACTCGTGAGACTACACGTGTTTGATGATAAATTAAATATATTATTTACGTTTCTTTGCTTATTCTCTACGATATACTCCACGCTGACCACGCTTTTCTGTCACTTTTTTTTTTAATGATAATTGCGTACTTCATGTTATTCACAAATTGCGAAACAAACGCCTCCATGGAATGTGGTTTTTGGTAGACTTTTCCTGCTGTTTCACTGCTAAGGTTTTTCTCACAGTGAAGATAAACGGGTGACAATAAACTATCGCGGAAAAGCGATCAGATCCCCGAAATCAGGCGTTCTCGGAGAATCGCACGAGCGCATCGGACGTGCGACGGTCAAATAAAAAGGAAAGAGAGCAAGATACGAAGCGAACGTCCGCTTTCGAAGGATTGGAGATTATCAGAAGATAAATTGCATTTCTTCTCGGGGTAAAACGTCGCCGTCGAGGCAAACTGTCAGATCTACTTCTTTGACGTAAATTATCCGAGAGCTGACGTTCGTTACGTACGCGTCGAGGTTTCGCGAGAACATTTATCGAACTACGAACAAAATACCGAAATAAAACAATTTATGTAATTAGATAACGTTCATTGTTACTTTGTTTGAATTTCACGTCAAATTCTACAGAAATTCAATGCAACAGTTAAAGGAGAACGGGTTCGCGTTTTACTTCCATTAAGAAGCATTCCGGGCGGTAAAACTTAACGCCGGCGTTCCGCAGTTTCTGGAAGACCTGGTCGGACGATAACTCAAACACGGCTCTATTCATTCATGGCCGTTGTACGAAGTGATATGGGTGGCAGCCTGCAGAGCGGCATCTGATTTATGTATTCGCGCCGCGTTCCACCGCTTCCGATATACATGCACCTTTATATACACTGTGTACATAAACCGGCAGATACATATAATACAAGCATCGCGTGCGTGCACGTATATATACGCATCGACGGCGGCGTGTGTATGAAAGGGTCGTAGCTACGCGCGAATATACACACGTACGTATATAAGGTGGTACTCGCAGATACGTATGCGAGGACGGTAGGTGCTGCGGCTTATTGTTGATGAATGCGGGGAACCCGAGCTCACTGAGCCACGAAGGGGATGCGGGCTTTATACATATATCGTATAGTCAGACTACAGCGGAGTTGGTACGAGACCGATAGGTATACGTTACCGAAGTGGAATGCCCTCGCGGACCCCGGTGTGCGCTCGCCCGCAATGAGAATGTGAGGGAAATACAACGACTCGTATATGTATCAATTATGTGCCTTGATTTTCATTTCGCGGCAGGACCACTCGCGAAAGATTGCAATTTATCGGCACAATAATGCGAGTATTGTTTAATATCCATTAACCGTCCGCTGGGCCGAATGCGATTATCGTTGAGTCATGTTCGATCATCAGTATCGGTTGCGTAAATAAAACTGATGGGATCGCTGCGTTATGATAAATTTGAGAAAGCAGAAAATTAAAATTGTCGAGTCTCCAATTATGATTGCCAATTAAAAAAATTTTATGTCTAGATAAAAAATCGGCAAAATAATAAATGTAATAAAAACATTATCGAGCTAGGAAAAGAAATTATAAAACTGCGGTAATATTAAAATAAAAAATAATATGTTTGTCTTTAATCGATTTATTGTAAAAAATCAACTAAGTAAATATAAAAATGAGAGAAAGAACAGAATTTACGTTTATATAATTTTATATATTTTACTAAACGCACAACGTGTGTGTGCAAATATGAAAAATATGAGGTAAAATACGATAAATGCATGCGCATTAAATATTTGAATAATGTACATTTGTCCGAATATTTTTGTATTTATCTCTGAATTAACGACTACAATTGTAACTCACGCGGGTATCATATATGTTAACTTGGGCCGTCGCGTCGTTGCTGAAAGCAAACTTTCAACCTTTCGTTAAGCCTGTCTGCTTTATGAATCCACTCAAGTTCCCGAGGAGTCCGTCTTAGAGTGACCTTGGGCTTCTCGGTTGTCTCTTGTCTTTTCTTCGAACTTCCTCTGCTAGTTGGCTTCCACCTCGAATCTGGAACCATTAGTCTTGCCTTTCGCGTATTTGCCTTCAGCAGCGGCGTGTTTTTCGCCGTATCGACCGTGCTTCTCAAAGTGTCCACCCTGACGCCCGTTACTGTAGAAATCAGCGTCCTTTTTGAACTCATCTTTATGATAAACGTTGCGATATCCGGCGGTGTTACGAGCCTTCTCACGACCATCTCTGACCTCGTGGGTAGCTCCGTTCTTTTTCACGACTTCTTCTTTATGATTCTTCGCACGATCCTCGTTTTTGGAATGGCTCTCACTCGTGCCGACGTCTTCGGCATGCTCCGTCTTCTCGTTCTCCTTTCTCGTGTCGCCCTTTGCACCTACTTCGAAAACGACGAGGCTGTCGGTACCGCGATCATCTCTTGCGACTTGCGTCTCATGCTTCGACGCGGCGTAATGTGCGTCGTTATCTCGATTAAATCCGCCGGATTTACCGGAGTTCCCGTCCGTCACCGAAGCTCTTAATGTCGCACTTTTGCGACCTTTTAATCTGGTTTGCGGTTTCGCAAACGCAAACTCCATGTGGGTGACCCCAGGCGACTTCACGCCCTTATAACCAACCGGTAACATTTCCGCTTCAGGTTCTATAATCAAGGGTAGCAAGACCGGGTTGCTCTTTGCCCTCGTAACGATCGCTCTCATCGTCGACGGTCCTTTCTCCTCAAACTCTTCACTATCTTCGAGGATCTCAAACAATTTAGTCGCGGATAGCTGCTCCTCGAAGCCATAGCCATTAGCTATTGATTTTGGATTGAACGTGCTGCTAATGTACATCTCGTTAAGTCGGTCCCTCGACGGATACGCGCAAACGCAGAGCACGGCGCAAGCGGCATACCATCCTGCATAGATCTTCATTTGTTTTGTAGATGTCCCCGTTGCTTAGCAGCCCGGGTAGTCCAATTTAGTCCACGAATTTGTTCGAATTATATGTATCTACTTCTAAATAGACCAGGCACGAGACAGAGGGACTTTTAATGTGGCAACGCGCCGGCATGTACTGTAATAATCGCGCAATAATACCAGCTCTTTTATATTGCACGACAATCGCTCGGCCGAACCGAAGACCATCGATTTCACATGGCCTTAGCGTATCTAGCGTAGCGTATAGCCACAATTCAAGATCAACGGCGGTTTACGGTACTATAGTCGATCAGTGATGCAAAGTAAACTCGTGGGATTAGATCGCAGTTTCAGAGAGCAGAAATGTTGTGAAATACTAGATATTCCTTCACTGTTGGAAAATTTGTGTTAAATATAACGTAAATCGCATGTCCAAAACGGTCCACTCAAATTTTTGTGTTAATTTAACATAATATGGATGTGTTAAATGGTAACACCGATACTATGTTAAAATATTTCAACAGAAAAGAAATGTAATTCTGATCGTAATTTGACGTTAATTATGTGTACAATTAACATAACTTTTATGTTGAAGTTAAGATTGTAAGATAAAATCTAAACACTCTTTTTCTGTAAATTTTT
The DNA here is from genome assembly GCF_030848805.1 of Temnothorax longispinosus. Lineage (NCBI taxonomy): Eukaryota > Metazoa > Arthropoda > Insecta > Hymenoptera > Formicidae > Temnothorax > Temnothorax longispinosus. Next base: position 3,317,111 of record NC_092363.1, on the reverse strand, counting down.
ATTCCCACTTCTGTTATAGAGTAAAATCAACATTCTTTTTCTGTAAAATTTAACACATTTAATAAATACGTTCAAATTGTGTTACTTTAACATATTCTTTAAATTATTTTAATCATTTTACATTTTAAATTTGTTAAGCTCAATTAACATAGCAGGCATATGTTAAATCTACACATGTATGTGTTGATTATTTTACACAAAAATTTTAACAATTAAGGACCTTTTTTAACAAACCTACAAAAATTTTCCAACAGTGTTGCAATTTGTACAAAAAGAATCGAATGATCGTTAGTTTCGTAATTTTATTTTTTCGCGGCCGAGAACGTCAACTTAATCTGCTCCGGATACCTTATTCCGTGGATTCGATCGATGAGGAATTCTTCATTGAATTATTACGCAACCCCAACGGAATATTGACTAATGTCGTGGCGAAAGAAATACACCGTTAATAATGCGCTCTGCATTTGAAGCACCGACGCGACCATGAAACTGTCGATGTCGTTAAACAGTGTGTCACTTACACGATGGCAGGATTAACTTGTCCTTCTAGCGTGTGTATATAAAGCGATAACGCTGACAAACGGATACAACAGTGTCGGACAATTCGGCCACGAGACGTAATAACGATTATTATCCGGCGTGGTGTGTTTACGAGGGCGAGGGATTTGCGTTAACATGATTGCGAGTTTGGTGATGGCCGTGCTGTTCGCCGGTATACCCGGCAATGGTGCGTCATCGACGAGGACAGCACATATGATGGTCTCTAAGATGAGAATGGCCGATCTCGAGACCTCTGCGAGCGGGTATGCGTACAATCAGCAGGGGGGTCTTCCGGTCTTGTACATGCGGTATACCAATCACGGAAGCGGACGTTACTACCATGCACCGGCGCCAGTGCATTACATCGTCGGCAGTCCTGCACCTGTTGCGCCCGCCGTTTCTGAAACTGCGTCGTCGCACGAACCCGTTCTGCTCGCGTATGCGACTGCGAAGCACGAAATTGTACCGTACGTAACGCGCCAGCCTTACCGGCGCGATGGATTCATTAATTATGGCGTGGGCCAATTAGCGAAATACGCGCAACCGCTTGAGCCGTCTAAACTGGCTGCACGTGCACCGTATTATGCGCCTAAAGCACTTAAACCACGCGAAACGGATAAAAATGTCGATAAAAGAAGCGATGATGAGGAGAATGAGGACGACAATTATGACAACGATGAGGACGGCGATAAAAAGAAGGGAAAAAGTCATGTGCCTGAAAGTCGCGAAAAAGCAGTTGATTTTATAGTAACCCATCCTATTCACGGCCTCGACAAATCTCGTTCAGATATCGACGTTTTGTTCGAACATGGTGAAAAGTATTCGGCCGCACAGAATTCCGCTCATGGAGAAAAGGGCGACAAAGGGTACAACAAACAAGTGGAATTTGACGTGGGTGAACGCGGACAGCACGATAAAAGCAGGCAGCAAGGTGGAGCTTTGTTTATTTTTTTCAACAGCCGTTTATTGATTTTCTCGATACGCGTTTAAACATGTATATTTTTGCATAAATGTATTTATTCTCCAAGTGAGATGTTACTTTTTGCTGGATCTTTCAGAACATTATGACATCGAAACTGGGCACAAAAAAGGGCACAGCGACGTAGCCGGAAATTATGGACGCTACGATGAAACTGAGAGTGGTAAGAAGGGTAGCAGCTATGGGCAAACATCGTACCACAAAAAGGGACAAAAGACCAGCGGCTTTCATAAAGTCTACCACAAGGATGAATATAAAAAACATACCGATTTCTATGATGAGAATCACAAGAAAGGTTATTTCGACAAGCACTTCATTGCGGACGAGCACCATAACGCTGCCGAGGGCAATTTCAAAAAAGGTGGACATCACGTATCCGGGTTTGATAATGAAAATAATGGAAAAAAGGGGTTTTACGATAAAGGGCATATACAGAACCGCGATCAGGGTCACAATAAGAAAAAAGGTGAAAATTCTTTTCATAATAATTACGAAAATTATGGCTCCGACGAAGGCACGCGTTTAACTAAGAAGCATGAGTACGACAAGGTTGATTGACATTAATTTGAACATGTATTTAATGCTAATGTAGTTTTATATGCTCTTTTATATTAATTGTCATTTATAACATGCAATAAAGAGAAAAAAAATTATAATTACATTTTTATGATGCAGGTTTTTAATATACAACGTTTACTTCACGTAACATTATTCGTGAATTATATTGTTATATTATAGTTAGAATTATCATCAAAAACATAATTACTAGCATCGAATATTATTTAACTTAAGATATTAGTTTAAATTTTATCCTTTAATATTTAACAGTGTAGGGATATCAGGAATTAATTCAATTATTTTAACTTAGATCGTTGATATTAAAAATATGTAGTTCTCATTGTTCTCAAGTAACGCTTGATAAAACAGATATAAAACCTTGTCAATTGCACCACTGAATGCGGTAACTGGCCGATACTATTGTTTTATGGAAATAGTATGTAACGAGCGGCCATATTTTCTTGTGACAGCTGCTACACCGCAGAAGCGTGACTGATATAGCACAAAACATGAAACTCAACTGAATTATTACGACAGTTACTGATTTCGCGACACACGTTACGGTCGCAGAAATAATTCAAATTTTATTTTACGTCCAGTATACGTCTATAGTGGTATAAGGGTTTGATGAATGCAAGCTATTGCACATTTACAGAAAAACGTAGTGGAAAAAAATTATGACTTAATAAACACAGATCGCATTTTGCAGCGAATTGACATAATACATATATGAGATAATACATAAAAATATAATATGTCTACTGAAAAAGATTTATTTTGTCCGTCGTAACGTACAATAATTAATGCAACGTGGCAGTCAACCAACGCATCTCAACAAGTAATAGCAACGAAATTATAATTCTCCGCATATCCGTATATTCGTTAATGTCCCTTTTTGAATCCCCAGTGCTTATGGTCTTCATGGCCGCCTTTCTTGCCATGATGATGATGGTGATGATGATGCTCGTCGTGTCCGCCATGGCCTTTGTGACCCTTATGATCATGATGGTGATGTCCTTTCTCATGATGACCCTTCTTGCCATAATGATCCTCGTGATGATGATGGTCATGATGCCCTTTCTTAAAGTGGCCGCCTTTTTTGTGTCCGTGTTCATGATGATGACCACCATGTTCCTCATGGTGACCATGATCATGATGTTCGTCGAAGAATTCCTTATCCTTCTTAAACTCGTCGAGTTTGTGAACCTCGTGATGGCCCTTTGTGTTGTGGCCTTTACCGTAGTGCCCTTTCTCGTGGAATTTGTGACCCTTCTCTCCTTTCTCGCCCTTATGGTGTTCGCCATAATAGCCATCATCGTGATGATGATGTTTCTTATGGCCTTCATCCTCGTGATAATGTCCGGAATGGCCTTCTTTATCGTGATGTCCCTTTTCTCCTTTTTCATGATGGTGCTCCGACTTGTAGCCTTCATCGCCTTTCCCGCCATGTTCATGGTGGTGACCGGAATGATGCTCTCCGCCATGGCCGCTCTCATGATGATGGTGAGTAGCGGCTACCTGTAGATCGTCGTAATGTGTCCTGCTGATCTCGCGTGCGAAGATCACGCAATGAGAGGCGATACATACTGCCAGCAGGCAGATCGCCGCCAATCTGCTCATCGTGCCGTGTTTATTCTCGTTTGATTCAGTATCAACGAGAGATATTTGACTTGGTCGCTGTGATCGGTAGGTATGATTAAGCTAGTCGCCCCGCTCGGATTATATATCGACCGCAGGATAATCGATATGAGAGTAGCCAGAGTTCTTTCTTGGCTCATTAGGTCGTTGCGAAAGTAATGTCTCCTTAACCTGTTTAAATTGTAATGCGGATTTCAGTGAGTCCGCGACAGTCGCTTAGGTCGTTATGTAATATTACTGAAATCGTTACCCTGCTTACCAAACTACGTTTGTAGAGCCTAAATAACGCGTTTTTATCCTTTTTTAACCGAACGGCGACACGGTGATTTCCAATAGCTTTAATTCAACGGGCGAAAATTTATATGATTAATATATTTGGAGATAAACGCAAGGGGGTGTAATATATATGACCGGACATTGCCATTGAGTATAAGCGAAGTACAATAAAAAAAAATGCTTCGATTAATGCCGGAAATAAATTGGACATCAGTTATGAATGAAAGACGGTAAATCGTTCTGCTGTGCGTCTCGTTTCACTGGTCGTCAACCGTTAAATTGAAAGATAGCTTTTGTTTATTTATTGATAAATTCTGCATTAACTCGATTATTTTAAGTGCGTCTAACTAATAGACGCATTATTTATATTTTAACTAATTTGATTTCTAGAGTTGGAAAATTTCGTTTTTAAAAGACATACTTATAAAAGACAGTAATATTTTCTTACATTATACGTATGTATATTACATATTTTGCAATTTACTCTATATTTTTTAACGAGTTTTGGTATAGTTTTAAATTATAAATTAGATAACACGATATAATCGCATATATTTTAGTTTTCTATTTTCTCTCTCTCTCTCTCTTTCTCTAACTTTCTACTTAATATCGAGTCTGTTAAGTAATCCAAGATTGACAATGGTTCTGTATAACTAATAGCGCATTCAAGCAATAATACACAGTACGAACAAATGTTTTACGAAATACGAGTGCTATATTGTGTTCGAACAAGAGGAACGAAAGCGATTACGTACAAAGCGTTGGTGAAACCGCAGGTATATAAGCTTTGCTTTAAAGATTATTGGCAGTCAATTGCACTTGTTGGTTCTATACAGAGTTCCAACATGGCTAAATACGTAGGTCCATGCTTGTTTCTGGGATTGGCTGTGATATGCACGGTCATCGCTATATCTTCGGCGCGAGATGTTCGGAGTATGAGAGGAGATTTGGAGGTGGCCGGTACTCATCATCATCACCATGGCCATCATCACGAACATGGCGGAGGTCATGAGCATCATTCTCATCATCACGGAGAACACGGTGAGGAGGGCCATAAAGGGCATAAGGGCCATCATCATCATGAAGAGGGAGAACACGGCCATCATGGTAAAGAACATCATGAGGGTCATCATCACGAGCATGGTGGTCATAAGAAGGGTCATCACGACGAGCATGATGAGCATGGTAGCCACCATGAGCACGAACACGGCCATAAAGAGTCGAAATTCGGCCATGGAAAGGGTCACAAGAAAGGCGAGAAGACTCATGGCTATCATCATAAATCCCATAAAGATGAATTCCATAAGGAACACAAGTTCTACGATGATCATCATAAAGGTGGCCACCATGAAAAGCATGGCGATCATCATGAGCATCACCATGGCAAGGAAGGTCATCACAAGAAGGGCGGACATCATCATTCTGGCCACCATGAAGATCACCACGGTAAGAAGGGCCATCATGATAAAGGACATTATGATGAAGATCACCATGGTCATCATGGCAAACATGGTCACGAAGAGCACCACCACCATCACGAAGATCATGGAAAGAAGAGTGAACATCATGGCGGCAAAAAGCATGGTTATTCGAGCGGTCACGGTCATCACGGTCACCATCATCATCATTAATGATATGAAACTTGACAATTTAGTGCGACACAAACAGAATAAATTGTTGCACCATTTGTTCATTGCTTTTTCGTTGATTAATTTTAGGATGTCGAATAATGGATTTATTTCGTTATTGAGAAATTAAAATGTCTATACCAAATATGATTGAACGCATTATTTCCCCTAATAATTCCTGTGTATACCCGTTAGAAAAGTTTTATAATGTTTACCTTAAACATATTGACTATATTGAGCATAAATATATTACGATTTCTTATATCAAAACACAGTATTGTATGTTATCAAATGGAAATATTTTTCATATATACAAACGTCATGAATATAAATCGTATTTTATAATTATTTGAACTGTTTATAATGCCTATAATATTTGTATACATACATATTCATTATTAGCACAATATACTTTTTTATTTATGTCTTCACATTTAGAAATTATGTGATTCGCATATTAAAAAATTAAAATCAAGTTTATTATACTGCGTATGAATTTTCTTTTTAATAAATATATAACTATATAAATCGAGATAAGCGTAAGAGATTAATATTTTCAACATCCTGAAAAATACTTTATGAATATCTTGTCTTAACTTCTATAATAACATATGTTATGGCTATTATGGAAGACAGTTATATGAACATCTATTTTTATATAAAATTTAAATGCGAATATTTGATTAAAAATAAATATTTTAAAAGAACTAATGGAACATGAACAATATAACGTCAATGTTCTTTTATGCACTTGGAATTAAAATCTATAAAGTCGTTAAAAAAACATTTTTTATTTATAGATATGTATAAAATGATATATGATAATCCATATTCTGTTGACTACAGAGGATGAATAAACAATGTATAAATCTGAATCGAATTATAAGAATAAAAATTCTCTCAGAGCTGTTTTAATATAAATATTTTAATCTTTTATATTTGATTTTACACAATAAAAGGCAATGTTGACGTAGTATAACTTTCTATCATAGGTTCAGTGAACAATTGAAAATCAATATAGGAAGTTTAATCAGTATCACGTAATTTAATTTATATAACTTTAAACAAGTAGTAGATTACAAAATAGAACAGACTCTATATAATCTACCGTAACGGAGGAAATGAAATGGAACTCTCCCGCCACCTTTTATTTATATAAATAAGGTACTTCTTCTTGCCGAATTTTATGGCTCATTGCACCAGAATCGTAATATAAATAACACCCCACGAATCGCTACATCACAGCAGCTTGCACTGCTAGAAAACGCTGAGATCTATTAGTGCGATAGACTAATAGATTGAGTATTAAAATAAAATTGTTATCATGTTTCCTTTACGTCGTGCATTGCCACTGATAACAATTCTTGTGGCAGTTTATATTGCCACTAATTGCGTGACCACCGCACGTGAAATTACCAGGAATTACGACGATCTTCAGGTAGCCGCCAGTCATCATCACGAGCATGGTGGCGGGGAGGAGCATCATTCTCATCATCATCATAAACATGGCGACCATGGTCACAAGGGTTATAAGCACCACCATCATCACGGAAAGGGTGAAAAAGGACATCATGACAAAGAGCATCATCATGGGCACCACGATGAGCACGGAGGACATAAGAAGCATCATCATCATGACGATGGTCATCACAAGGAGCATCATCATGGCGAAAAAGGGGAGAAGGGTCATAAATTCCACGAGAAGGGACACTACGGCAAAGGCCACAGCACTCATGGTCATCACGAAGTGAAGAAGAAAGACGAATACAAGAAAGACAAAGAATTCTTCGACGAACATCACGATCATGGTCATCACGATGAGCACGGTGGCCATCATCATGAACACGGACACAAGAAAGGTGGCCACTTTAAGAAAGGACATCATGACCATCATCATCACGAGGGTCATCACGGTAAGAAGGGTCACCATGAGAAAGGCCACCATCATCATGATCATAAGGGACATAAAGGTCACCACGATCATCATGAGCATCATCATCACCATCACCATCATGGCAAGAAGGGCGGCCACGAAGATCATAAGCACTGGGGTTACAAGAAGGGACATTGAAATTTCTTGCTACTCAGGAGATACCACCAGCTGCTTTTAAATAGAATTCTGTTACTCGCTTTCGTTCCTACTGTTCATGTTCTTCCTATTATCTTCATATTATGCAATAATTCAGTAATATATACTCTATATCTGCGTTAATTGTTAATCATGCATACATCGAATATGAAATAAAGTAACACATTTAACATGTCTCTTTTAAATACACGCAATTTACGTGGTATGCATAATATCTAAATAGTTACAGAATTCTACCGTAGCTGAGTAAATGGTTACAAAATTATGACTATTTTATAAAATTTAAAAATATCTTTTTTATAATTGATTATATTTCTTTAACATGAAAACTTTCTATACGCAGTTATCAGAAACGTATATTTCCTCAATTAAATAGACATATGCGTTATTGATCGGCAAATTACGAGTATCGTAAATTATCGGCATGCCTGAGAGAGAGAGAGGGATCTTCACTTTTAATAAAAATTCCTATGCTCCAGCTATTTATCAAATTCCGATATTAATAAACAGCATTAAATCCGCCGTTATCGGGCAGCATAAATAAAGTGTATTACCGTGATATTAATATTTAGTTTAACGAACTCTTCTGAGGCTGTCCTATAACTGGTTTAGAACGCTGATTATCTTAAAAATAATAATTAATTACAGAGAAACACCGCCATTGTAACTGTCATATGCATGCAAATCGTATAGGGGATATACAAAAAACATTCTGTAATTTTTAATTAATATTCGTCATTTATTAGCGCACACATTCTCAATTTACTTTGCAAGATAATATTGGACGATACGACCACTTTCTGCCGCGTTGCGTATGCGTCGTTCGTTGTAAAAACAGGTGGAGCAAGAACGCACGGCGGCGCCTACTATCGTATTCATCGCGCCGCGGATTTGATTAACGATCTCACCCTGTAGCAAATGAGATCGCCACTTCTACGGCGTGCGTCCGAATTGAATTCCGGCACTCCGGACACGGATTAACGGGACTTTATGCACTTCTTTACTGCCACGTACGATGCAGCCGGTGTTCGCCAGGGTTGCGCGAGACCATTGCCTCCATCTCCGCGCCGGAGATTGCATGTGCACGCGGCAACGAATCTACTTGAAATGCTCCGCTGTGTGACAATTCCAGCGGCCGTCGAAAGGGTCCGCTATTGTTTTGGATTGTAATGCGTGCACGTGTGGGTGGTTTAATTAATGTAATTGAAGTGGCTCCGGTGTGCCAGGGGAAAAAAAAGGAAAAGCGCGAAACGCGTGAGCTCGAAGAAATACGTACTACCGCGGTGTTCCGCGATTTCGCATGCTTTCATGAAGTCAAAATAATCGTGCCATTTGACCAAATTAATGAAGACTCAGAAACACGTGACATTTGCATTGTATTTTCGCCGAATTACTGCCGGATTAGAAGCTTTTAACAGAAAGAAACAGTCGTTATTTTTTTACTAAATGAAATTCACATTATTACGTCGCATTTTTTATCCATGCGAAAAATAGAACAATAAACTTCTTTTTATGAATAAACACAACCGAGAACAAGAGTTGTTTAATAAAATGTTGTTGAAAACTAGTTAAATAAGCTCTCCCGTATCTTTGATAAAATTTTCACGAAGCTGAAGTAACCCTTCGAATAATAAATGATCTGCCTGCTACAGTCGTATAATGAAAATTGCATCATGAGGCCAAGCAAGAAATCCTTTGACGTAAGCTACTAAATTAAATATTTGGATTAAGCTCATCTTGTTGGTGTATTCATTGTATCACGCTAAAAACGGATATAATCAAGTATGTTCATAATCAAAGCTTTATACTATTAGCGACAGTAAATGTTTTAACCTATTTATGTAAAACATCTGCAAATAGAAGCAAAGAAAAATAGATCGAAAAATTTATTTTATATTTAATTTAATGTTAATTAATTGTTTAGTTTATCTTTTTTAACGACATCTTTATTTAGCAAAAATATGAATTATGTATGGAGATTGCGAGTTTTTATTATTTACAAACAATTAATTGGTAGACTTATAAATTATATACATAATGCAACTAGATTTAAATAACGTTTTCTAGAATCATTAATTAACCATAAATAATGAGCTTATACATATATATACATTGCAGAAGATATAAGCGATTAAGCGATTATATGTTTTCGACGGCAGCGTGCTGGCTGGTCAAGCCGTCATAATGCGGCAATATAAGACAAATAAAAAGCAAAGTAATTAACTAAATAAATGTACAAAAAATTAATTATGAAAAAACAACGTCAACATTATTCTTTACGAAAATAATTAACCGTTTATGTAATATTTAAACTGTTTTAATTTAATCTGAAAAAAATTAATGGTATGAAAGAAAACACAATTTGGACTAATAAGTTATTCTAGAACATTATTATATTATAGAATTTAGACAATATGATTTGACTCTGTTTTTGAACGCGATAATATTGATTGTATTATATTATAAAACTATATTTTCATTTTGATGTTTTACAATGAATAATACAATATTATTTTGCACACTATTACACTATAACACTGTAGCATATAGGCATATATGCGGTATTTACCTGCAAATTTAACGGTGTCAACTCGCAACATGCGTTCCCGCGGCACATTAATATCCGGTAATCAATTCAATCAGCTGGCCAATCGATTAACCTCAATTATTGGTGCATTAATGATCTGTGCTATATGTGACATTAAAATTCATACTGCAAAATTGCTAATATATTACTCTTGCCCGACAATAGAGACGCGGCGCTGAAAAATACTTTTATTTTACAATAAATTAATTCACGCCAGCTTGAACCAATGAAACTGTCGTTTTTTATTTCAGAAAAAGTTTTATCGACACGGACCATATACCACTTGCAAAACAAATATTTAAATTCAATTTTTTAGCCGAATTGATAATAATGATACCCGACATTAACGCGATAATATGCCTCGGTTATTTTTTCTTTTTTTTCAAGTAACTTATTGTAATGAGTAAAAATTTTGTTCGCATGATTTGAGAATAATAATGTGTTCGTTCTTGCGTAATTATTATCTTGATCTGTGTCAATAAGCAAAGGCACAAGGCGAGAAGAAATGGCAAAATTACTTTAGTTTGCCGATGGGAAGTGATAAAAGGCCGCCGAGAAAAACGGCGGCAATAAATCGCGAAGAATCGATAAGGCGTAATATCACGTTGCCGTCTTGACTATAATGTAGCTGCTGGGACAAATATGAGCCGGAGGGGGAGAAACTTATTTGCCCCATTAAGACTTTGAAGGAGAAAGAAAAGTCAACGAGCCGCAATTTCCAAACAATTTCTTTCTTTATGTTAGTGTTCGCTCTATATAAAGAATGATACAAAATACAACAGCCACGCGACATCGTCGCGTGACTTTGTCCGAAGCAGGTACACATAAGCCGTAACTGTACTACGAGTTATCGCTTTTTGATACTTAATGCTTAAACGTATAATTCTAATGTCCCTTCTTATAGCCATACTTTTTTCCGGAATGGTGATCGCCTTTCTTGCCGTGCGAATCGTGATGGGAGTGATGTTCCTCGTGGCCGTGCTTGCCGTGATGACCTTTATGCTCCTCGTCGTGATGGCCTTTGTCATGGTGGCCCTTCTTACCGTGGTGATCTTCGTGGTAACCAGAATGATGATGACCGCCCTTCTTGTGATGGCCTTCCTTCTTCTCGTGATGACCGTGGAAGTCACCATGCTTCTCGTGGTGTCCACTCTTATGATAGTCATCGTAAAATTTGTGTTCTTTATGATACTCGTCTTTATGGAATTTGTTGTGATAACCTTTAGTTTTGTGACCCTTCTTGTGGCCCTTCTTTTCACCGAACTTTCCACCTTTATGACCTTTCTCGCCTTCATGATGCTCGCCGTATTTTTCGTGCTCATCATGATGACCTTTCTTCTTGCCTCCGTGTTCTTCGTGATGACCGGAGTGGTGCTGCTTATCGTGCTTACCGCTGTCACCTTTGTCGTGATGATGATGACTCTTGTATCCCTTATCGCCTTTTCCGCCGTGCTCTTCGTGATGGTGAGATTCATGTTTGTGACCACCGCCAGATTCATGGTGATGACCCTTGTGTTTGGTCGCTGCCGTCTCGAGATCGGTTTCACCTGTCTCTGCAAGCGGTGACGACACCACAATGGGCTCTAAATGATCTACATGACGGTCATCGTTCTCTTCTCGTACATCGCGCCGGCTGACGCGCGATTCCGCACTGGCCAGATCTCGGGCGTGACACGTTGTGTGCAACGTGAGCGAACATATTGCAATGAATGACAGAAATAACATCGTACTTCGCACCATCTCGATCGCGCTCTCCGTTTCGATCGGACTGATGGTCGATGTTACAACGGTTGACACTTAAATATCGATGCTGCAGCTACTTCCGTCACGGCGCCGGGTTGTCTGTTTCCGCCGAGTCCACTTTCATCCGCACAACCGCAAGTATTCCTAAATTTCATTCCAATCTCCGTTGACACCGATGCGGTGGGGAAGCACATGGTTTCACACTTTCTCGCATCGTTGCGCATGGCGTTTATTCTACTAGAATATTCCGTCGCGCTATCTCGCAGAGTTCAATCGGGTGTTAAAATATTATAATAGTCGAGTCGGTCCTCGATTGCGATTTCTTGCTTGCGAAGTGACATAACAAATTGACTCGTTAACGCTCTTCCGAATAATATTTGTAAAATTATGAGTTCCCAACGAATGTTCCGAACAATGTAAATTTTTTTATTTGATTAATCGTATCTCGATACACTGCGTGAACGCAATGTTTCCGCAAAAAGTTGTATCCGGCGTCAGGAAGAACTTTCCATTACCACTTTTTCCGCGAGCATCGGTTTGCCGCTGGAACAATAACCACGGAAATTTCTAGACCGCAGCAAATCGCATTATCGTCTTCGTATCGATGTACTTCTTTTTCCATTTGTAATCAACATCTGCATTTTAGACTTTGACGTGATTAATTAGAATATAAATATTAATTAGAATATAATACATTTATATTTTTACTTACTTTTTTTTTAAAGTAATTTTGTCCTTGTTTTCAGGGCTTGCTAAGTAAGTAATTGAATACTGACGATGTGACTGATCGTTTTTCGCTTTTTCGAGACGGTGATTAATTAATACACGTGAGAACCCGGTCGCGAATGGCCAAATATCTATATTGAATCAAAGTGGCACCCCGTTGTCCAACACGTGCATGCGTCCGATCAACACCTCGCGTAGCCGGCGGCGTGACCTCAATCGATATTTGAAGTTAAGTACCCTACCAGATGCTCGCGCAATCATTTTAATTAACGTCATGACATACGAATATAGAATATGCATATGTCGCGTTGAATGCCCTAGAAGCGCTTTGTTATCACAGCACGTGCGTCGTCGCGCTCGCTAGCTCATCAATAAGCTGTCTAATTTTATCATTAATTCTATTACCTGCGACATAAATAATTCGCCTCTCGTAAACACAGCGCCATTTATAACGTCATAAACCAAAAACAATTTATTGAATTTTACAGACGTCGGCGACGCGTATATCACGCGCGGCGTTCGTTGCGCGGGTCGTTTCGCTAACTGTTGACCCATTTGTTCCGGCGGTTCTCTGACGGTTTTATTAGATGATCTCGCGAAAAACCATCGAAAACCGGGAAAAGTAATAGCGTGGTCTTAATCTTTCACTAATTCTAATGCAAAAGAAGAAACTCGATATATGACGCTATTTAATGAATCAGAAAGGGATATTCTCTACAAACGTTATTTCACAACAAAGATCAGAATTCTAAAATCTGCAGACTATAATTCAGACTGTATTGTCAAAAATTTTTAACATGGTAGATTATGTCAAAATAAAATAAAAAAATCATAGTGACAACGTACACGTACACGATAACAAATACAAGGAGTGGAAAATCGCGATACAATGATCGTCGATGTTGATTTCCATTGCAAATCCGAAATATCGGCTTGTTTCGCAGCCTGAAATACCGCTCGATAGATTCTGATTCTTTACGATCTTACTTGGCAACCACTTTCGATTGGAGATTGGCTCTCGCTCAGTGTTGGCGCTGCATAATCAAGATAAAGATTGGTTACTGCCCAGTTTCCACAGAGGATTCCTCAGACAGAGAGAAGACCAGGGGTTCTGCCAAGTTCGATTTCGACTCAGCGTCGTAACGGAGATTAGATTAGGTGGCATTCGCCGTAGATCTCGACTCAGATGGAAAGATTGCTTTGTAAGCAGAACCGAGGCGGACCATCCAGATCATTCGCCTCTTTGTTTGGCCAATCAGCTCGGCGCGCGGATTTTAATTAAAATCTAAAATGTCATTGAAATCTTTACGCACGGGCAAGAGCATAGCGAAGCGTTCATGAATCGCGGCATAATTCGTTGACTCATCAAGCATTTTACTCTCGCTCGATTTGCGCCGTTTCCCGAGAATAGTAATGCTAACAAGTAGAGATTTGAAAAGTTTCCAGGGGTAATTTTCATAATTAGAATACTCAACCATATCATTAAACCTGACGTGCGTCCCAATTATAATCCTATTCATATTAATATTAGTCCTAGTACTAAAAGAAAAAGTATTTCTAGTAAGTATCTGTAATAATTTTTTTTAATTTAGAGATTTTAGCAAAGACGGGAAAATCACAAAAATTAAGAAAACTCTTTTGTTTGATATAATGTCATTAAAGTTGAATACGTTTTTTTTTATCGATTTTGTTAATAATGAAAGAAATAACGAATGTCGCAGACGTCGTCTATTCCGCGCCGCTAAATTGTGAGGTGTGCAATCAGTTGATGGAACCGTTAGAGTCCCGACCCTCCCAATCCGACGACCAAACTGTCTCTCACATTCAAGTCTTACCCTCGCACCATCTTTCCTTCTTCCTTTCTTCCTTCCCGTCTGTTCTCCGCATTACCACTCCCGTGGCGCATTCTCGCATGTTGAATAAAACCGTCGGGTTATACGCCGACGCGAACAAAAGGACCTTGCGCTGGCTCTTGGGCTGCTAATGAAATTGTTTTCTAATTTAAACCCGGAGGGACCACCCGACATAGCTTCCATTTTACGGTCAAGAGCCCTATTCGAGGTACAAGCTTTTCCGACGATAGCCGCGAGAGAGCTGACAGTGATAGTCTCTAATTTGAGCGCCCCCTCGCTTTGTTCACCTCTTAAACTCATTTATGCAAACAAACAGTTGGTATTTTCAGCTGATCCACTATCACGATATTCTCTTTTTGATTGCACGCGATATTGGAAACATATTGCGGCGAAATGTTTAAATAAAATATACCAACAAAGAGCGTTGCAAACCTTAATATCTATTGATCGGAACGTCAAATAATGTATTAATTGCCTGCATATACCACTCTTTGAATTAAGCCGATTATTTTCGCTCAATAATGCTATGTCTTTTAACTCGTTAATGATGGATAAATATATATTTTCTGTTTAACGCCTAATTAATTATACGCACGGCGTGATATAAAGACGAAATTGTAGAGTCAGCGAATTTAAATATCTTCTTTTTGTTAGTCGCGTTTGATATAGATTGCGCATAGGCTCCGGAAAACGGTTGAGTGAAGCGATGACAACAAAATATTTCTTTGTCACGTGCAGCGTTTAACGATAATTATCTCGCACAATTAACAAACTGATTTTCCGCTCGGGGATGGGCAACCATCTGGAAAGTTTCCTCGTTATAAATAATTGCAAAATGCAAGTCGCCCGTGAATGTAACGCACCTATACCAATGACCAGATCTGAAATATGTGCAATGAGACACATTCTTGCGTGATGGAAAGTACTTTTTAACAAACTCACGTTTTTATCGTACTCACCTTCAGCTAGAACTGTATTTCGTCGGCAATTAGCCGCGTTCATTGTACTGCCAACCGAGTGGCAATATCTGCGATCTAGCACGGTTTCGAAGCCTTCGCTAAAGCGCGTAATTAAATTGGACCTATAATCAGTGGTGGAATAGATTTGAATACCTATTTGCTTTTTGAATGAATTAACGCAATCATAAAGCGTATACTGGATTCAAAGCGTTTTGACAAAGACCGCGAACGAGTTATTGCTTCTGATCCGCCTCGGGCGATGTTAAATTAGAAATTAGAACTACTCTTCGCAACAAACCAAACTACATTCGTAAATTCACACGAAGAAATTAAATGACAATTTAATTAGCCGGTGTAACTAGCGCGTAAACGTTGCTATAGTGCAACGTAATTTGTTCGAATCAAATACTTTATCCTAAGTGAATGTCGTATAACAGTAAGTAAAAGCTGAATCGCGTTAACTCGAAGAATAAATGGCATGTCGGCCACTGTGGTATTAAGTCGTAACTTTATTTCTTCTTTACGAGAAAGAAAAATTCTCGTCCTCCTCTCCCATCATGTTTCCATTTTTCAGAGTATAATTAAATCAGCGGCGAAATTTATTCTGCGCAAAACGCGCGTACTCATTCTTGCGCATCTTTAATTGCACATACATCAGGGATGTGCAATTTTGATGAAGAAATGAACCACTTAATGGATTAACGTTTCGACGAATAGATACGTATCCATCTATACCGTGAGAACGAACTATTTGCATGCAACGCGAAATGTACCTCCAGAATGGATTAGCTGTTGATAATCGATCATGCACGGACATTGCTAATGTAACAAGTTTCGCCGGGCGGTAATTTCGAGCGTACGCTCGTACTTTCGCGATCGATCCAAACGCGAAAGCGTAAAGGCAAATTTCATAATGGAAACGTTGTTATAATATTAATACATAGCATTCAGTTTGGCCGCCGGCGTGCTTTACTCTACACTGACTGTTTTAACGCAACGCATCGATGCAAAAGATTTTCGCATCTTTTAATTAAAGTTATCGAAAAACCATTTGCGTAGGAATAATTACGTTAGTTACGAATAAATATATACCGCTATAATTATGTAGGTAGCACAAAAAGTTTAAAGTTAACAACCAAGTAAAAATGACATGTGACATATGACGATGATACTTTATTGGCTATTAAGCATAAATTATTATTACAATCGATCTATGTTACAAATTTATTGTTTGCAAAGTAAGTATTAATCGCTTGTAAAATAACAGAAAATGTTTGTGTGCGTATGCATGCGCGCGAGTCATATCGTTTTTATTAAAAAAGGTATCTATGCATGTACACGAATATACTCTATTATTTTTGATAATTTCGAAATAATAACGCGTATTTTATATTCTATGTGCAACAAAACATTCATATTTATATTAATAATAACAGGTTGCGGTTGAAATTGAAAAGAGAACGCTGCAATTTGAACAACACGTTAAAATGATATATACTTGATAAAATTAATAATGATCTCCCTCTTCTTCTTCCCCATCAGAGCTGTAAGAGCTATGCGTTTCGTAAGATCCGTCGTCATCATCTCCAGAGGAATATTTCTCGTTGTGGCTGTAAGATTCCGGCTCTTTCTCCTCGGTGTAATGGCTACTATAATGATCTCCATCATCGCCTCCGGTATAGTATTCGCTTCCCTCACTCGAGTCAGCGGCGTATTCCGTATCGATCATAGTACCTATAATTTTCATATCGTATTAAATGCTAAGTACTTATGAAGAATAATTTCGTTTTATTTGCAACATTTATTTCAAAGCGCTTTGATGCTTTGGTGGATATCGTGTTTTTACAGTTCGATTAAATTTTATTTTATCATTAAATTGACAAAGGTAATCATGTAACGACATATTATACATGTATATTCTTCGCGAGATAAGTAAATCGAATATACATAAAATATGAATCTGAACTTTTTATCAATTAGATTTCTCTTTATTTTCTTTTCAGATTTTCGCGTTAGTATCTGCTATCGATTTCTAAATTACAGTCTGACGATTCTTTACCTGCGCCCTCGTGATCACGATTCTTTTTCTCGTTATGACGTTTCTTATCGTCATGAGCCTTGCCGTAAGTGGTTTGCGTCTCAAATTCGTATTTGTCGCCATCCTGTTTGTGGAAGGTGTCGAGAGACTTGTAGCCGTGATCACCTTTACCGTAGGTTTCCTTCAAGTAACCCTTCTCGCCCTCCGCATCGCTCCCGTAGGTTCTGTAGTAGCCACCCTCGTCTGATTTGCCTAAAACCACATTGTTGTCCGCCCTTGTTATACGCTCAACAAGACATCTAACGCATTCAACACTCGGCGATAAACATTAATCTGACATATCTCAAAGAGAGGGAGAGACAGAGAAAGAGAGAGATATAATATAAATTACAACCAATTGTTTCAGATACAATATACTTGTTTTAACTTATTATTGATTTTCTTATAATTATTTAAATCACATGCTAGTATATGATAAATTATATTTCTAAGATTGCCTAATGGTTTTCTAAACTACATATGTTTTCGTACACTATATTCTATTAGAAACATTAGTTTATAAAGAACATACCAGATGCGTTTTTCATGTGTTTTTTAGTATCCTTTTTCGGTGCGTTACCGGCGCTCATTAGGTCCCTCACTTCCGCAGCGATTTTTAACGGCGCCGGTTGGCGTACCTCGCGAATGAATGAGCCAACGGCGACGACGTCGTCCTCGACATTTTCGTAAATAACAGATCTGGCCAATGAGTTACAAACGAGCAGGTGCGGGAGCAGTGACACAAACAGTTTCCAATACATCTCGCGGGAGATTACTTTAATCTTGTCGGTTTCAATGATTCCTTACCCGTTCAATCTATCTCGCTGAATCTTTTATAACACTCCCACCTTCTTAAGTAAAATCCTTTTGACAGAAGCAATAGGCATTGCGTGTATTCGTATCGATCTCGCAAGTCGTCGCTGTAGCCAATCACTTAAACGAGCAATTTGACTTGCGCTTCGCTAATTTCGCAACATCTTCCGCAGAAGTTGTCTGCACCAAAGAAAAGATCTGCGAATCCTATCGTGCGAATATACCTGTCCAAGATTTTAGAGACCGGATCGATCGGTCGATCTATTGATCTAAGAAATTAGAAAGAACCGACGATTGTGTCATTCACTGTCGGCTTATGTAAAGGCATCTTTTCGTCATCAAGGAAGTCACGCCGGGTTTCGTCGATCGGGCTCGTCGACAATGGCAACTGATCGATTGCGCTTCGCCGTTAAGCCGAACCGTCGATCGGACTGGCGCGATATTATCTGTGCCGTGCGTATCGCATGAGTGATCTCGCGCTTTCCACGATCGCGAGCGTAAAAACCGTGGAATCGAGTTGCCGATAGCTGATAGAATTGTCTGACATAACGAACTCTAGTACGTTGCCCTTTCAAAACATTATACGACTTCACTTGCGCTACGCGCTGTAAAAGTTTATTTAGAGCTGAAATTAAGTTCTTTCTCTCCCCCTTCTTCTCTTTGCTCTTTCTCTCTTTGAATTTTATTGATGTATTGTATTCGTAGAATGTTTGTATTTGATGTGTACAAATATAAAAACTAGAATCCAACTTCGCGCTCCAAATTAATTTCAACGAATGGAGCATCTTTGAAAAAAAGACGTGATAAAAACTAAACCGTAAACCATCATATTGAATTCACTTTGATATAGGATCTGCAAAGGATTAAATTCAGTTGTATTTAATATCGAGAATATGATGGAAAAACGCATTTACGTTCTATTGGTTTTAACTTTATGCATGTATTCCTCTGTGTTTTGATCCGTATTAATATTTAACATAACGACATGAAATGTAATATAGGAGAAGCAATTAGTTCGGAATCATTATATCGCCAGAGCGATATTATATATTAACGACCCGGTATAAGTGATATCCCAGTAATAATTATTACTCGATTGGACGATTTGGTATTGGATGTAATAAAAACTCTGAGATGTGTGTCGTTAATACGGTATTCCTAATGCTGCGAGATGAATATTCGCTTTTCAAATCGTAACACGAAAGAAAACTATTTTAATCGTATTTTAGCTGCAACATGCTACGCACGAATGCATATACCTATAAGTAGTTTAGAATAATTCAGAAACAGAGGATGTTGAATTGTTTTTTGTGACGTGTTATTTCACGATTGTTGCACGATTGTTCCATTTTAATGATTATTCCAAAGTTTTTTTTACTATAAGAAAGATGAAGTTTTTACCGAGACAAATGAGAAATCAATACGGAGTGGAAAAATATCTCACTTACATCAATTTGAGAGCATTGTATCCTTTAGTAAGAAATTAATCACTCTTTTTTTTCATAAAAATATTGCACTGATTAAATCTTATATTAATTGCAAGATAGTTTTCTTCGGAAAAAATAAAAGTATATTTCAATTATTTTCGACGAAAAAAATATGTATTTACATACATACATTTAGATATATACATATACAAAGAAAATTTATTTTTAATTATTTAATTGCAATTTATCTTTATCTACGAATTATAAAAATATGTTGTAAATATATGTACGATAGTTCATAAATTATATTTTAATTATATCAACTTATTGAAGTGAGAAAAATTGCTTAAATTTAAATTATTCTAATATTATTAAAAATTTTAAGTGAATTTATGTAGTCTCATGTCAATAGTGGAACCAGTTTCTTTATTAATGTTTATATTTTAAATATTTATTAATATTAGCGCACTATTTAATATTAATAGTATAATTGTAATTGTATTAAACTATTAATATAAACATATGATGCGTACTTATCTAACTCGTAAACAAAAGTGGATATCCAAGGATTGCTGAAATCGGTAATACCGTTCGTCAGGCGCTGTCTGTGCAAGAAGCTACTAAATCTCGAACTTCATTCGTCTACTTGGCAAGAGGAGTCGTGGGGAGGGGGGAGGGGGGTGTTAAGATGATCGTCACTTAAAACCATGCGACCCGTGTCGACGACGTTAAGCGTCTTAGATAGTTGCTGCGCCAGCCAGTTTTCTTGGCATAATCCGGTAATTTGAAAATCTCGGATGGAATGTAACACCTCGTACCAGCCACCGTCTTGGATGTGCTAAGATCCTCGTTTCGCCAACCCCTGTTGCATCACCGTCTCCTTCCAAGTCGGCCAAATACGCGCTTCGAGCCGCAACCCTCGAAGCAAAGTAAGCCGGTGGTTCCAGAAATAGCCGAGACGGAGGGGTTGCATCGCGTCAAGGGTTGCATCCCTGATTAGGGTAAAAGGAGAAGTCTGAATAGTCTCATTGGTATGCAAGACTCGCCGATCCCTGCGATTTACTCAGTACCCTCTTTATACAAATATGTCGCATTATATATATGAGCGAATTTGTGGCGGACAATGTGGGATAACAAAATCGCAAATCGACTTTTTTAGCATTTAACTCTGATTAAATATTTAATATTTTTATAATTTTAATTGTTTGTTTATTTGACTTACACGAGATATACATATAAAACTCTAAATATTTCTATATATTTTTCAAAATGTAGAGAACAAGTTATAAATAATGAAACAAATACGATTAAAAATTACACATTCTCTCAATATTTCCAATATATCTTTATTATATCGAAAAACAATTTATTCATTAAAATATTGTCCATATTATACTTTATATATATGAATCTCTTTACTCTGCCTACTATAGTTGAAAGGAGAAACTTAGATGCATGGTTCTTGTGGCAAGTAGTCAAGGTAAAATTCAGATAAATGTAGATATCCTCAAACGGTAACGCTTAATAAGCTTTATATAAACGATAGTTATCTAATGATAGTTAATCCAACGTTGGTACAAGGGTCTTTCATACCCATGGAGTTTAAAATATTGATTTTAACTTGGAATGCTTGTGTAAACATGTTATCAGAGTACACACCGATATCGTGATCAATAAATTGCTCTTATCGGCAAATAGTAAGATAGGAAATATAGCAATTTTCTTGATACAGATTTTTGGTTCTCTAATATTGGATATGTAGTAAGTTATTATTGGTACAAGACATTCGACTATTGACCATCGATAACAGACTTGCTGTTAGTAAACTAAAAATCACTAATTAATATGTCAGTAAATCGGATAATTTCTACAGTTCTTGATAAGATTAATAGTATTATATGTACATGATGTTATCAATCAATCAATAATATAAAATGTGTATGTGTAAAATAAAACATATATTTTTTTATATAAATAAATACAAGATAAATGGATACATAGACGTATTAATATTTGTATTTACATATACAAATTCACATAGTATTGAGTAATTAAAAACTACACTTATACCCAGATTTTAAAAATCTTGAAAAAATTTTCATACGTAAATCAATAATGTCATATGTACTTCTTAATAGACCCAAAAGATGTCGATACCATACTCGCTTTAGAGTATGGTGTTTTCCGTAGGGATGACCGAACTACCGCACCGTCTCATTTGAGCTTAGTTAATTAAAAAAATCGAGCTTAATACACCGCGGATACTTACAAATATTTATGTATAATATATATTCTGATCTACCTACATACTTTTCTTTGAATGTTAGTTCTATAAAGTTATAAGAATAAGAAAAATGAAATTTTTATGCGTGTTTAATATAGGTCAATCAGAATAACCAAAAAAATTTATTTTTTAGTTATATTCTTTAAAAAAAATACTACATAGAGAGATGTTCTCTTTTATAAATCTTTTATATCTTTTTTATACCCATTTTTTGATGTCTTAAGTAAAAGGAATCTAACTCGTAAAGTTATTTTTAATTAGTCTATATTGCGCAAATAACGTAATAACTGATAAAAATCTGTCTGCATTCTGTAATGCACAAAAATTTTAATTAATACATTCCCTATAAATTAGATTGCGAAAAAATTTTATTCAACATGTTACTTTCAAAGGCGCGTATTTCTATTATTAAACATACTTTAATTATTTTAATTGAACATTTTTGTTAAGCAAGATACTCTACATCATAAAAACATGTCGTTTCACATCAAATGTCGGATTAATCTAGCAAGGATGTTAGCTCAGCGGGTGGAGGGATGGATAGTAGGGTAGACGAGATATGGGCAGACGCGAGGGGGAAGAGCGACGCAATTAGGAGAGAACATAAATCCCGCAGTTTAGCACACTTCCTCGCCATGCCAGCAGATCGCAGAATACAAATCAATCAGCATAACGGTCGACTGAGCATTTAATTTCCATTCGGCTTCTGATCGAGTGGGATTCGCCGATTCCACAGCGCGCTGCTGCGCGTCGGTGCTTTGCCGTAGAGCCGCTTGTGTGTAGCGGCAGGACCACCGTAGACACACGCGATATCTCGATCCCGCATACCCCCGTGTGCTCACCACTCATTCTATTGTGGAATCTCTCGAAACGGGTCAAACGCAACGGACGACGGGGCGCAAAAAGGATTTTGCGCGACCCGTAACGAGCTCGACGATGGCGCGATCCCGATAGGCATGCGATGCGTATAGTAATTCGAGTTTGCATGAGCGGCCGGTTTTTATGTGATCACCCTTTAACACGATACATCGGTACAAGATGTTACTTACAACTAAAAGTACCTAGTTTTCAACTAATTAATAGTGACGTATATTGCACTCTTGAACGTCATATACAGGCTTTAACGCGTAATGCTAAAATCTAAAATGTACATTCCTTATTATTGCTTAATTACGCAACGTTTTATTTATTAACGGATATTACGAATTTATTTACTTTATCTTTATTTTTCTCTTATTAGCAGCTCTGGCTTCGTAAGAGCGAACCATTTTATTGATATCTCTCTCAGCGAATCAGAGACGGCCAATATGTCGACGGCACTTTCGCTGCCACTAACCGTGGAACATACATATCGCGTAGGATTCTCGTGCACTTCCGCACCACCTCCCCGAGATTTTGCCTCCAAACTACCGCCGACACGAGCCACCGTCCGGGCTTACCTAACTTAGTCGGCAGCGGTGGCGTGGGTCGCCGTCATTGCCAACCAAGTTTATGGCCCAGACCGACGCCCATAAACTGTACAAATGGTAAATCTACCGTAAGATCATCCCAGCCGAAAATGATGTATCGTAGGTTCCGCGGGACGTATACGTACCCGAGAGCCGGTCGACGCGGCGGTGGTCCTGCTTGACCTCCCTCCCTTAAAGAACGTATATATATGTACGCGTGAACACAGAAGAGGACTCGATGGTGGCGATACTCGATGGTGGAGTGATACGATCGAGCACGAGACTCGCCATTTTGTTTCGTGGACACGTTACACCCTTCACCGGATACCTTCGAATGCCATCCGGAGGACCGCCCGTATCTCAGCTGGTGATACGGTGCGAATGTCAGGCACGAGGGTCAATGACAGCTTGCGACGAACGTTTAGGAGATTGCCTGCGTATGGACTTGACACCTGCGTGCAATTGTGTCATTGTCACCACAGGATTACCAGCTAATGAAATATGTATTGGACGTGCTGAATATATTGATGATAGGCGCTATATTATTACTTGAAAGTAAAGTGTCGAATAAAATTTCTTCGCAATCTAATTTTCAGGGGATGTATTAATTAAAATTTTTGTGCATTGTAGAATGCAGACATATTTTTATCAGTTATTACGTTATTATGCAATATAGACTAATTAAAAATAACTTTACGAATTTAATTCCTTTTGCTTAAGACATCAAATGTGAATCATATTTCCTTAATTTTTAGAAACACAAAAATTTATGAAAAAAGCACTTACAATTAGTGCAAATTTCAGCATTTTTTAATCTCAAAACATATCCTTTATTTTATTTCGCTCAACTCTTGAGTTATATCTATATGTTACTTTTAAGGTCTATTACCTTGTAAATAGAATCATTTCGATCACATTGTCATCAAAATTCGATTGAGTGTTTCATAGAATATCTATTGATTTTACGGGTTAATACGCCACGGGCACAAACGTGGAACAGATGTACATCGAGAATGGCTCGTGGCAATCCGTCTCTCCTGAAATTTTTAACGTGGAAGCATCGCCGATGACAATACCGCGTAACATTCAGAAAGCTTTACGGAACACGGAGCATCGAGAAGAAGCCCTAGTTTAGTGTACAGAAAGACTGATCGATATAAACCGCGGCTTTTCAGAGAGTTTATTTCGGTCATATTGTGGAATCATTACGCTGTCCTGATTCAAAAGTGCCATTGTGAATTTCTCCAATCGACCTGGGCGAATTAGCTTGGCCACGTTTTCCGACTTCACGATCGTCATTAGATACCGAATAAATACGAGTTATGAATATAAATATCATAACTAATATATATACAGTTTCCAATTAAAATTAGTACTTTAATATTTAACATGCGCGTGCGTCTTCCTTCTTTTTTCTTCGTATAAAAATGATCTTGTTTTAAACACGTTACTCGTAAAGATTCTAAACGAATAAAACTAACAGGGAGAATTAAGTGAGCGTAAGTTGATGCAACGACGTTTTTATATAAAAACTTCGGCACGTGTTGCTTTTTTTAGAGCACTAACGCGTGCTTCCGGTAACCGACTCATTCATACAACTATTAGTAGCGGAACCAGCGATTATGACGCTTTACATTGAAATACACCGTTAAATATAGCATAGCAAATTTAACTGTGTGCCTCCGCGAGGTAAATACCATGATGCTATCGGCGATAATAAAAGACGCGCCGCGTGCTGATAATATTGATCCACCTACTTACTATTTACGTGCTAGTAACAAAGGCGTCTCGATTGTTACAGAATGAACCGTCCCCTTCTTACCTCACCACCGGATTTAACTTCCCGATACCCACACCTGTACTTACCTGCACCTCAAGTGAGATGAACTGTATGTAATGGGACAACCCTTACTAAATCCACCATTGTAAGAAATCGGTCGGAGTTAATAATAGCATTCGGCTTTTGCTTTTGTGGTCTGCGGCCCATATTGTGGCACGGAGATCGCGGCGCGCGTGAGATTGGATAGGGTTCATTGAGCGGTGCCCTTTCGTATTATAACGGAGGATGTTCTCTTTCTCTCTCACACACTCTCTCTCTCTCTTCCGTTTATTATAGCTATAATATACTTTCTTGATAAAAAGGATGAAACGCTTTCAACGGATATATGCAATCAATATTTCTCACGACGCGACGTACAGATTTGAACCGAGAATGAAGGTCACGTAGTCGCGTTTCAGACTACGCGTGTATTTGCATTAGTTATCATTTTCAAATACAATTACGTTCCAATTAATTTATTAATGCGCCACGCGATAAACTTTGTAACGAACTCCGTTTTTAACTCTTGGAGTTACCACGCGCGAAGCTGTCTGGTCTATTACCCATTGAGATCGACTTCTACATATTATCGTGTGTACTCTTCACCTGCCGACCCTTCGTCGACGCGAAGACGGAAAAAGCTGCGGATCATCGACATAAAACAGAAGTACAGACACGCGAACGCGGGGAACGTTGATGGCAGAGAGAGCGGCAACATACGTTGCGGTCTCTCTCACTTTAGAGCCATCCCTCTTCAATCAATTCGGCCTCTCTCTTTCGCTCATCGTTATCACTCTATCCCGCTCTCTTTTTGTCGTTCGGCTCACTTCGTCTCTGTCGTCACTCCCGTTCAGGCCGCTGCCGTTGTCCCGACGTTACTTCCGTGACGATGAGCTTCAATACGCGCCGATAGTCGCGGCGGGAAACCAACGAGCCTACCCAAAGTCGTCCATGGTTTCCACGCATCCAACCCAACCCAAGCCCGGCCTAGCTCAACCTGGGACCGAGCGAACACATACAGAGGCATTTACGCGCGTATAGACGTAAGCACGTACAACGGCGGTGCACACGTGTGGTGAACGCACACACCCGCGCGTGGAGATGGGCGCGAGCGCGCATCTATCCGCTCCTCTGAAATAATAATAGAAGAATGAAAATGAAAGAAAACGAAAAAGTAATAATCTCCGGGATCTTTTAAAATCCATCGAAGCAGACGAAGCCGCCGGATTGTGTTGTGTGTTAGGAGCTTCTCTCTTTCCCGCCTTTCACCATCTTCCAGCGCTATCTCGCCCCTGTCCCTTCCGCTATCTCGGCTCTTCTCTCGCCGCCGCATTTCTTGTCTTACTTTTCCTCACGGACCGAACCCTTATACACGAGAAGAATCCAACGACGATGAGGTATACCGTCACACATCGATATGTGCAGTGCGAATATATAGGTGCAATGCGAGAAAAAGATGCGTCTACGACATGTATGTACATATGTATGTACATGCGTTCTGCGGTATATGTACAACGACAATTTATCTTTTCTCCTGGTGCATCCTATCTGTCGATCCATCGATCTCTCAGTCGGTTTATATAGAACATCGTTGCGCGACGATAAATTCCAACTTACGCTGATAAATTTTCTGCTCTGTCGCCGTCGCTCGAACTTTTGTCACATAAAAGGACGGTATGACAAAGTGATACACATATACACGTATACACACATACGTGCGCGTGCGCGCGTGATAGAAATTTACGTTTCGTAGATTTCCACTCCGCGAGATATATCATTACAGTAATTAAATATTTAGAGTCAGTTTGAGTTCAAATGCTTAATCTTTCTTAAAAGCTACGGAAACCTTATATGTACATATTATATAAGTTTACTAAACTCATCGCAAATTCAGCAACCTTGCGGCCTAATTTGGGAGAGCAAAATTCATCACTGATATGTCCTCCGTACTTCGAGGGATCGGCTAAACCGAAATCGCGAGAGGGCTACGCATTTGACGCATTAACACAGTAGAAACGGCTGCAAAAGGGAAGAGGAGGAGAGCGAAAGGGGATTCGATGTTCGACGGGAAACGTGGATGGCGGGCGGGAGGTTGGAGGCGGTTGACGGGGATCAGAGCAAGAGGAAGACATAGGATTGGAAAGAGAAACGAGGCAGGGCAAACGGCAGCGCGAGAGAGAAACGGAGAGAGAGAAAGAGAGAGAGAGAGAGAGAGAGAGACAGAGAGAGGGAGAGGGAGAGAACGAGAGACCGGGTTTCGTTTCGGGGTGAGTCGAGGGGGGAGGCACGGGATTTCACGGGAGGCTGATCACGAATGGACGCGTCTCCCGCAGCTCTGCCGCTGACAGCCAGGAATTGGAATTGCATCGGCGTCGCTCGATAGCCAGCCATCCCGCCAGTCAGGCAGCAAGGCAGCCAAACGGCCTAACAGGCAGAGAGCCCGGCCGTCCACGAACGCTACTGTGCCTGTGCCTGCCTACGTACCAACCGAATCCACTGCCGTCGTCGCGTTTCCTCGCGCACAATCCTCTCCGGGAGCGATCCCCTCCGATAGATCTCTCCGTGCTCCCTGTAGAGAGACAGAGAGACATAGATCCGGCGATCCATGCGAGACGGATGGATGGATGGACTAGGTGCCGATATCACATTTCGACGGATTTCGCATCTACGCGAATACATACGAGTTTACGTCTAACATCGCGTATGTGTAGATAACGCTAGATTGGAAGATCGGGCCGAGAATAGATGTGACAACGAAGCTACTAATGTCTAAACTAATTGATAAGCTTATTCAATACTTCTTTTCGGCCAATTTTCTGTAACATTAATTTCGTTTTCTGTCTTCTTTATCTTAGGGACGGAAACAAATCGCGCAATAATGATATATATTTTTTATTATATAGTATAATAGTATAATTTCTGTATATAATTAACTATTATAATGACAACATTACAACATTTAATATAATAATATTTGTGTTTGAATATAATATTGCAGTATGTTAGATACACCTATCGTAAAGTAAAATGTATGAATCTCGTATACAGATCTTTCCTTCATAGTTATTGCACTTTGTGTACCCCAAAGTAAGATAGCTCTCTATTTGCCCTTCTCTGGAAACTCGTTATTTGGGTTATCGAGTGTATATAGATGTACGCCGTCGGACGGTAGATAGGTAGACACGTTACGAGCACGTATAACCCGGATTGATGCCGGTCCATGGGATCTCCGCGAAATACTGGATACCCGCCTGCTCGCCAGTATTGTCGGATCTGTGTTTTCGAGGGGATTGGATTTTTTGATTTAGGGAGCATGCAGACGCCTATATCTCGTTCCCCGTTCAGCGCCGATTGCTATTCCACGCGCGGACTCGAATTTAACGCTGTAAAACAGACGTTATCCCGCGATTACGAGCGCGAGTACACGGAGGAAGCTGAAAAGACTTGTAGAAGCGCAAAGTTAATCGTCATTTTCACCATTTTTTATGTGGCAATAATTTAGATAATTAAAATTGTACGGAGAACATAAAAAATCGACATGCATTTTATGTATCGGTTTGATGGAACATTGATTTTTATTAAAGCGCATAACGTCGATGAAGAGGTGATTTCTCTAGCCCGTTAAGAAATAATATCTTCAGACGTGTAAAGATAATCGCTTCGCGAGAACGTATAGGATGCCCATTTCCGGCGCAAGCGTTACAAAACATCGAATCAGAAGATGGTTGTAACGTGGTAACGACCGTGAGGCTATAACCATTGTCGGAGGACGAGAAAAAGACCCTGGGGAACGCGGGTGCGTGCCATCATTCCTCGCCCTAACAAGGCCCCCCGTTGCGTGTAGAAGCGGCCACGTATCAGCCACGCTAAACTACAACCCCCTTTCGCCTTCACGATTACCCTCGGCTCGCCTGTGTCCAACCCCTTGGCCGACCACCCCTACATTCGTATCGATGGTCCTAGAAAACGGTCTCACCTCAATGCTAATAACACGTTGATAGTACGAGCAACACGCGGCTGCTCCCACAGAAAACGGGGGGCCTCCTCTCTCTCTCTGCCCGTTCTTTCTTTCTCCCTTGCGTATATCACCACGCTTTCCTACCCACGTGTTCGTCGCACCCTTCGTTTACCCCTTTATACAACACTTCCTCTCCTCCCACAATATGACTTATGTCCACGGGCGATGTCGTTCCGCGACATAATTATGTCGTACCGAAACGTAACTTCGCGTTTCGTCCCTCTCGTCGCGTAATAGTCGTCGACGAGCCGCGACGATCTACGACGACGATCGGTGTCATGACACGAGGGGACACTCTGGCGAGGGAAATCACTTAATTTTCATGAGCCCGAGACGCGACCCCTTTCTACGAACGACTCTCCAGTTAGAGGGATGTTGATCATTATGAAATAATAAAGTCTCGTAATAACGGTCTTTTGACACTGAATCCATCAAGCGAAACTGAATCGGTTATATGAAAGATCATTAATTGCGTGTTTAGAATATAGATTTCTTCTAATGGGCGATGGTGTTTAACATTCCAAGAACTTGTTTCAGAGTACATATATATTTGTTCAATGTCTATTCATGTTAACAGACCTGCGACACGATAATATTCTTCACACAACTCGATAATTTTCGAGCATCTTGTTTGAACGTTGCACTATCGTACATTTTCTTAGCGGCAATTCCCCAAGTCCCATCGCAAATATCTTCCGCATCAAGTAACCAAAAATAAGGTCAAGCTATTTACAGATCATGCATTATTACGCGGCATTTCCCATGCAGGATGAATAGGGTTAGATGCATAAAGCACATCGCAAATCTCTTTTATCGCGGCTCACGGCCATAGGGATAGCGTGTAAACGGCCGCCATTTTCAGATATTCGGCGACAATTCGAAGAGATCTCTTCGCCGGTATACTTGCGCTCACACGCGCGCACACGCTCCCGTCTGCGCGTGGCTAGATAGAGACGAGTAGAGGGGCAGAGAAATAAAGATGGGTACCGGAACAGGCCGAAGGGCGGAGATTAAGGGTCGCCGAGGAGATGAGTTTGTTAAAAAGGCAGAAGCGGGCCAGCGGCACGCATCAAGGACATCAAAGCGACAAGACGAAATGAAATCCAACCGTCGCCACCCCGCACGGAGAATCTTCTCTCCTCGTGTTCTCGTTCCCGTTCCTTTATTCGCTTCCCCTTTCCTCGGAGTTTTCGTCCCGCGCGCGCGACGCAATGTCTTCCTTTTTTATCCCTTCACCCTTGGCTCCTTCTTTTCTCTTTCTTTCTCCTTCTTTCTCCTTCTCTCTGTTCGCGTTCCGTCGCGAGGTACTTCATATCCGTTCCACCTCTAACCCGATGCGAGCGAGTAAAGGAGGCGGAGAAAGCAAGGGTAAGACCGGAAAGAGTGCGGGGAGGGACTGGGGGAACCCTTTAAGGGAAGCGGAGGACGGTGGAGCGCGAGCATCATCCCTCTCGCAATTTCAACGTCGTCGTTTCTAAGGCGTCGCTCATATTTCTTTGCGATGGCATGCAGAGCAGAGTAATTAATCGTATGTTCGTACTTTTGATCGTTGAACTAACGCGCGAGTTCTCTTTATTATAACGTCGACAAACAGCAAAAGATAAACTAAAGTACAAAATATTTTTAAAAAGACTCTAAAGAAGACCGTCCTATTTTTTGTTCTTTTTTTTACGAAGCAATGCTGATATCTTTTACAAGTTGTTTTTTGTCGCAATATTATCGTTACCGTAATAATATTAAATTATCTCTCTCGAAAACGCGCCCGAATAATCGAATTGATACTTTCGTATTTAGTTTGGAGCGCAGTTCTTTGATCCGCTAACTTTCGAAAACAGCAGTCGCGCGGAAACCTCGCATACCCGTTGCGAATCCATTCCGTGGCGCAATATTCTTTTCAAGCTTCGGTTTATCGGATAATTCGATTACGTAAAAAAATCTTACGGAGATTCGCCAAGTTTTATCGTCGTCGTCGTCGTTGTCGTTGCGTGCCAATAAAAGTCGGCAGTTACTTCGCGGACTAAAGCTGGAAACCGAGCGCTCTCTCCGCTCGATTCAAATTTCCTCGACGGGGACACGATCGGATCATAAATATGTATCCGTTCGTATATTCCCTAAATTCATGGAAATTCTTTAATTGAGTTATTTTGGTTTTCCACGAGGCGGATGCGCCGTCGGAAGGAAGAGAAACGAGTAGTAGTCCACGGGAAAAGCCGTGTGGGAAGCACGCAGCTTCAAAATCTTCTTAGACGGTGGCAACTTTAGATTGGCGCGGCACTAAGATAGTATTATTTAACGATATATAATTTCACGTCTACCATTATTTTGAGAGAAAATATATGTCAGTAATAAATAACGTTATTATCATAGTTTATTAGTGGCAAAGTTGTATGGATTCTATAAATTTGTGAACTGCATATATAATATTTAAAAGACTGAACTAAAATTTTTTAAAATTTCTTTATATACGTTGTTCTCTTACAATTAGATAATTCGACGCTATAGAAATATGCGTGAGACATATATGCAACAAATATTTGCAACAATAAATTATATAATCTTTTGTTATATCACAAATATCAGCCAGGTAAATCCCTTTTTTTATATAGTTTAATTATATTTTTATTTATTAAACTATAAACTATAGGCAACTGCAAATCGCGCAGAGTTTATTCTTGTCGTGGCATTATTCGCTTTCGTGGCATATTTCTAACTTCTTCGAGAAAAGAACGTGCGACGTCCGGTAGGTCGTGAGCTAATCTCCCGGCAAGTTAGCTCCGTGGCATTCCGCGAGTACTCTCGTGGCATTTTAATATCTTCGGTGCGAAAGGGTTAGCACGCATAAGAGGCAACGACGCGAACACGAAAGGGACGACGACGAGTTAGCGAGTTGGTAACGACGGTGATGAGAAAGAAGAGAAAGTAACGAGAGAGGGCTTGAAAGAGCAGACGAGCCTGAATTGCGCCGACTTTGTCTAATGACTTGTTACCAACGACGCTATCGTAACGAGGCCATCGATAAGTGACAGCGGGTGTCGTATTTTTGCGTGAGTGAGCCATTTCGAAGGGACAGTCGAGGTTGCTTACGGAGGGACGAGGTTGCTCGGGTTACGTATGAGCGCTCTTTTGCCCCGCTGCTTAGATATACCTGTCATCTAAAGGCCAACACTAATAATACTTGCGTTTATATATTTCGTGGCAACGGAATGACAATATTTTATGTGAATTTCTCGTATCTAATAATAGAGATGGCAGTTTATAAAAATTCTATCTTCGCGATTGTATTCGTTGAGCAACATATTATACGATTGTTTTCAAATTAGAGTACATTGCGCCGACGGAAGGATGATATTTTTATTGTCCGGTAAGGTGGTTTTCTCTTTCCCTTGTTTATTTATTGTCTCTTTTTTTTTACCGCCATTGTTCCATACTTCTGCGCTAGATACCTACGCGTCTCTATAGCAACCCGCAGGCAGAAAAAGAGACCGATTACCTACACGCACATCTACATGGTTAGGAGCATGCGTTCACTTATGGAATGGCCTAGTTTAAGAAATCGTTGTGTGAAATATGAAGAAAGCATAAAGACAATAGTTTTACCGTGTAATCTTGAAAAATCCACAGACGAAAAAAATTTTAATTACGTTAAGTGCCTTGTTTGTGTGCATATATAATATTAGCATTCTTACATTAATATGTCTTTTAAAATTATTATATGCAACTAAACTGTTTTTTTAAAAAAGATTGATTAAAAAATACTTAATTGCATTTGACAAGTGTAAGATAGTAAATTAATAATAAATAATAAATTTATAATGGAATAAAATAATAAGCGGTTAATATACGTGTATTTGAAGTAATATATCTGTTCTGATTTTAGAAATCGTAGAGAAATAATAATTTTTGTCTCATTATATATTTAAAACTTTTGCGTTATATTTACTAACTTATATATACAATTACAATAAACATAATACTTTCAGTTTGCGTTAAACAATTTTTTCCTTCTTTTTGTCGTTTAATGCTATATTGCACTTTTCGCGCCGCTTATGGACGCAGTAGGGTGTAACTAATACTTTGCCAATTGTGAAATCGTGGCATTAATATTAGGTAACTTACGCAAAATGCCGCGTGCTTGTAACACCCGTAAATGGCATGGTGTAGGTCGAACAGCGTTGAGGGGAAAAGCCCCCTGATGAATTGTCCGCACGTGTCTACCCACGTACCGCCGCCTAATTACATGCTGATCATAGTGACTACCTATACCGTCCCCCTGAAACGCGAAATTG
The DNA here is from genome assembly GCF_030848805.1 of Temnothorax longispinosus. Lineage (NCBI taxonomy): Eukaryota > Metazoa > Arthropoda > Insecta > Hymenoptera > Formicidae > Temnothorax > Temnothorax longispinosus. Next base: position 3,283,363 of record NC_092363.1, on the reverse strand, counting down.
CCTATTGTCCACAGTTTCGCGGTCAGAACGACCAGCAGCCTACAACCATACTCTAACTTTCGATACGTATGCCAAACGGCATTATTATTATTTCCATAATGTCATTTGCAAGGGTCTCTTTCTTATTTATGCTTCCGACAATTATTAATTTTTTATTAAGCGAAGCAAAATTTTAATAATTTTCTCGCACAATTATGCTTTTCCAAAATAAAAATTTATAAGTAATGGACTACATCTATACACATATACAATTTATACACATAAAATCGACACAGTAAATAAAATACCGGTATGATTTTATTACATGAATTTATTACGTTGACATTTTACACTCTATTCTTTTCTCTCTTCGGAATAACAAAATATATACAGTAATATCTCAATATTCACCTATATTTCCATGGATCGCTGAGATCGCGTGAAAAATGGTCGGCATTTGGGAAAGGCGATCGGTCCGACCGATCGACATTTATTTTTATCTCACCCTTAAAATTGTCCATCGTGGCGTGAGTCGTGGATTGATGTGTTTGCTGGAGTCGCTGATAGATGGAGGCGTCCGTGTTGTCGGCGCCCTTTCAACCCCCTTAACATAGACAAATGCTTCCTACCCACCCTAACAAATATCTCCTAGATTTATTATGCGAAACCACCCCGGCCTCGCCGCGCCACACCACGCGGCGACTACGTTCCTGAAAGTTTCGAGAGCAAAAAATTGGCGTTCTTTCGTGCGCACTCGTGCGTGAGAGTGGCAGACACGCTGCGAGAAAGGCTCCGGCTCGGTTTTTCAAGTTCACGACAAATCTGATAATGAATTTTGCTCGGGAAAATCGCATTCTTCCATCGCGTCACGCAATTCATACTTGCTGTTTAGAATAAGTCATTTTAAAAAGCATGGTGTTTTAATAAATTGAAAATATAAACATTTCTTTCTAAAAGAAATCAATATTTGTTGATAGTCGCTCATAATACTAACGAAAGAGTAGCCACGGTTTCAGCGAACCAGCATTGAAAGTTGCTAATAAGCGCGTCCGCTGTTACCCCAATTTAATAATCATCTCGAGTAGTACGACCAAATTGAAAATTGATTACAAACGGGAGCGCAAACTTTAACGCGCGACGTTGCAACTTTTTTTATTTTCTCTTGAAGAATGTCAATAAAAAACGAGAGCCAGCGGCGATAGAAAAAAGAAAAATGACGAGTGTAAATCGGCCATCAGCCAGCGGGTCCCGAGTTCATTATCATTACTCGCGGTTCGCGTGACGCGACACATGATGGTAGAAGCGCGGCGGATGACAACGTCGCCGCCATCCCCCGCAAATTATAGTGAATATAAAAGCGCCGCGAAATGATGCTACTGAACGAACGAATAAACGAACGAACGAACGAGTCCGGCAAACGGATGGACAGACGGACGGACGGACGGACGAACGAACGAACGTAGGTGCAAACGTACATACGTGCGCCGGCGAACAAAACGCGTCAGCCGATCTCGTCGCATATTTGTGGCTCCGCTATCCGGTCGTAAATAAAGTCCCGGTAAAAACAAAAACACGACGAAATAACGAACAAATGTACCCATCACTTCTGGTACATAAACCCGTATAGCCGTGTGTGCTCACCCTGGGGTGCGACGCCGGTGGTGGTCGCGCGCGAAACCACGAGAGCACGGCATTCGGGACGTGAAAGCGAGAGAACGGGAAGGAGAGGAGATAAATTCGCGAATGGTGCGCGGCGCTCGTTCAATCGAGTGTCGCGCTACCATTCGATATGGTTCCTTTATTACCGCGCGAGACATCTCGATCGCGTCTTGAGGAAAACATGGAGCAACCTGCTTCCTCAGGTCCATATAGCGTGTTCAATTTTATCTTCTCGGTTGTGGTATTTTACTTTTCATGGTGCTTGGATAATTACATGACGTAAATATGACTTTTTATTAAGTAAAGTTGATTTACTGGTTGATCAACGTTATTCTTGAAAGTATTAATTTTCCATCTTCGGGGCAGCATTCGGTGATAATACATAAATTTTGATAAATGCCGTAATTATATATATATATATATATATATATATATATATATATAGTGTTAAGATAATTTTCTCGCGTAGTAGGGAATAGATCTTCACTTCCGACATACTTCATTACCTACTACTATTTTAGCGGCTGCCCGAAATTTGTTTGTTTCCCTTGTTTTACAAATGCTTTTCTTAGTATTTTTAACATAGTATTTTTAACATAGGCTACATATACATACATATATCTTAAACTTTTACATAGATATTGTAGAAAAAAGAAAATAGCGATAATATATTGAAATTAAGAAATAAGAAATTTGCAAATAAAATTCTGCATGTTAAAAGGAAAACTTATAGCTCACGAACAAAAACGAAGAAGACTGATCGCACGATCGTTTAATAATTCGTAATCCTTTGAACTACCCCTTGCCCATCTTCATTGAACCGTCCGAAGAAAGAAGCTGTTCGAAGGAGAAAGCAAGTACACTGTTCCATCAGCCGGAATTCCATCGGGCGATCGTGCGCGCAGCCGGGGACACTCGCGTCGTCGGCCAATAAAACGAGATTCCCGCGGATCGGCGCAGGGAAAGATAAATTGCGGTATTCTTGGATAGTACGGACGCGATATCGGTGTATATTTACGAGCCGTGGGTGCCATGGCGGGTCGCGGCGGAGCAGAAAGCGACGCGGGGGTTGAGAAAGGCGGCGGCGGCGGTTCGGGGAGATGGTCGACAACGCTTCTTGCGAGACGGAGGCCCCCGGGCCGTGCGCCGCTCAAAAAACATTCAAATTAATTCCGCCCGGCTTGTTCCAATGATGGCGGCCAATGTTGTGCAACATAAGACGAGACCCCGCCGGTCTCGTCCGTGCGCGGATGATGGTAGAACCTACTCACGTACGACCGCGCACGTGTGCGCGTGCACACGCGTGATCCCCCGCATCTGCTATGTATATGCACGTACGTACGTACGTACGTATCGTCGATGTACCTGCCGTGTCGGTGTACATATCCGCGGTGTACACGCCGAAGACCAGCCCCCTGACCCCTTTCGTCGTTGTATATATCGTCGGTGCTCCCTTTTCTCCCGCTGCCGCTGCCGCTTCCTTTTTTCTTTCTCTCTCTCTCTCTCTCTCGCGCGCGCTCGTTTTTCCTTGCCGCTCTAGTCGCCTGCCCCGCCACGCGACGACCATCCACCTATCTCTCGGTCTCATATACGACGGGGAGACTCGGAACCGTGTTGGTAACAACGTTCCCGGGAAGAAGCTTCGGAAAGAGGAGAATTTTCTCGTGCTTGCTTCTTCTTTTTTGCTCTTACACTCGCTCGCTCGTTCGTCCTTTTCTCTCGCGTCGAATTTCACCGTTCTACTTTGCATGTCTTTGCAGAGAAAAGGACTCGGCCGGGGTGAGCTTCCTTGCAGGATACAGAGAGGCGACCGGAGGGAGACCGGAGACGGCAAGGGGTTGGCGGAGAAAAAGAGGGACAGAGAGGGAGAGAGAGAAATGATAATCCATTCGGCGGTCATAACGCAGAGCCCGGCACCGTAAAGCTCACCAGACAAGAAATACGGCCAACCAACCGGCCTCTCTCCCTCCGTTTTCCTCTCTTTCTCCATCTCTTTCCGTGGCCTCTCTCCCGTCCTCCTCTTTGCTCCTTTACCCCGCAGCGAACTTACCCCTGGTTATATGCAAACCGCCATCGTTCCCTCCGGGCCAGTCATAAACTTACTGAATTATATTATGCGGACCCGCTACCTCTCTGTCCACCCCGTCTTTCTTCCCCCCTTTGTTCCCGCAACGCTCTTCACTCGTCCACCTTTTCTTCTCCCTTCCTTTTTTTTCTTATAAATCGTATAGCAAGTCGCAACAGGGTGAACGACGTTCTTTAGAAGCCAATGGAATGCTAATAGGATAAGATTTTGCCGAATACCATTCATTCATTGTTTCAGACTGCTATACGTATAAAAATTGGAACAATCCATCCTGTGAAATAAAAATTACAAATTTTAATAAGCTACAGAGTCGTACATTAATCAAACTTGGTAATATTCGTAACGATATAACAATGTTTTTCTAAATTGTGCTGAACAATTTCGATAAAAGCGCTCAATCTTATTTTAGAGATATTTTAGTCTATCAAACTATTATATATTTTTAAGTATAAACATAACATATATGTTAAAATGTCACGAGATAGTTTCTTATCGTGTATAATGGGAAAAAGGTCGTATGCTTCGAGCGTCGATGGGTCCGAGAGCGATTTATAAATTCGCCAGACGTTCTTGCCTCGTTTAGCCCCGATTTTCCGCAAGTTAATTCGCGCCAGGCGCCACAAGTCGACGTGCATGACGACATCGATCGGTCCACTCTCAATGTCGTCACTGGCGAGATGGGCGAGAAGCAACGGCGACAAGCAGGGTCATTACTGAATGCAAATCATAGTTTGGCGCGATCGATGAGTTTGCACGGTGTCCCACGAGCGAACGAGCGAATGAGCGAGCGAGCAAGCGGCGTGCGTAACGCCGTTTAACCGTTTAGGGGTTCGTGCGGCGCTCCAACGGGGTGAGAATCGGCCGCCACCCGGCTTGACACGCGCCTCGTTGCACGCCGTGTCGATCAGGCTCTTTTTTTCCTCCTCGTCGCATTTTAATAACCACGCCACGTAACCACCCTCCTTTCACGTGGGCGTCGGCGCGCTTATCAGCGTTTATAATATATCCAGAAGAAGTAATACACGGGGGAACAACTTCGCGGCAACTTCGTAGCAACCCGTCAGAGCTAATGTCCCATTAAATCCACAGCACCGGGGGACGTCTTTAGCAGAATCTATTAAAAGACTCTGGCTGAAGGAACATTGTGACGCGACAACCGTATCGTCGGTGAAGATCGTTTGATTTTCAAGCCAAACTCCAACTCGAGAAGAATAAATAATCGCGCGGACACTGGCACTTTTAATCTTGAGACATTTTGATGCCTTGAACCAACAAAATCTGTAGCTTTATTAATACACGAGCAATAGATATATATATAATATAACTTAATTGCGATGTTAGAAGAAAAATTAATTTAGCCTTTTAATTTGCAAAGAAAAATAATCTATATTATTTAAATTTCAAAATTTCTCACAACTGGTGCAGGCAATATCGAACACTACATCTTTCTGCAAGAAGAGACACATGCGCCTATCACTCAGACACACTCGCCCATCGCTGCTTGCACCATAAGCTATCATGAGCCAAACGGGATAGGAAAATCTCAGCGGATTGAGTCGTCATCATTGTTCTCAGTTTCAGGACAAAGTGTATCAAATCGCGCATTATAATTGGAACGTTGGCGCGGCACGTGCCGGAGCAACGAGCGCGCGATCACAGTAAGACCTGCTCGTATATTATTCCTACGGAATCATAACTCCGAGTCTCGGTATCGAATCGAATTACACGGCGATCGTTGGCCGGATGAGTTTGGACGAGCGAGCGATCAATCGGAGGCAAGGGAGGTGGGGCCATCGGGAGACGTCTTCGCACGCTTGTGTGCGCACGCGAGTGCACGCGCGTCGGACGATAATGCGTTTTCGCGCCGTTGCAGCCGCCGTTGATCGTCGTCGAGCCGATCTCGTTGGCGATGCGCGTGTATTCGCGTGCGTATATACCGGCTCGTTCTTTTTACGTGTCGCCCTTCTGCTGCACGGCACGAGCGGTCACGTGCCTCCGGTAACTACCCCCGCCCACCCCAGTTCACCCTGTCACCAAGCCACCCACTTTAGACGCCCCCGGGAGAACCCCGGCCCGACCTACCCTCGTCACCTCCTCGACGAGCTTTTTCGCTCGCTTTTATGTTCTCTCTCGGTCCTTCTTTTTCACCCCCCTTCGCAGCTGATGCAGCGCGCGCGTCCATCACTTTAATAAAAACCTACTTACCTTCCCGACACCGCGAACGAGGACGCGGCGTGTGTCACTTGCCTCGGCACGAAATTATCGCTGGACGATACCGCGCGATGTCAATAATCCCTTCAAACGTGACACATAACATTAGTACACAAATGTGTGAGACATAAATTAAGAGCAATAACTACACCGAGAATTCTACACCTATACCTTCTTACATCTATAGAATCTCTTGTAACAAATGAATTATTGCTAATGCCGTTCAAACAAAAGTCGTGAAAAGCGAACACCTCTTGTGCAGACGAATGTATAGAATGTCGACGCGGAAAATTCGCGCGGCTGAGATCAACGGTCAAGGATCATTCCACGGGTAGTTTATCGCGCGGTCTCGTTTGACGAGATATACCAACCCGATCGTTTCGTCGCTCACAGTTCCGCCGTCGTTTGCATAAGCAAGCGTATCAACGGGCGAGACGACAATGCAAAAAATGTACGCGACAGCCGCGCCCGCAGTCGGACACGCTGACGCTGACCAGCGCCGTTGAACTTTAATATTACAAAAAGTTGTAATCCGGCGAGCGAACTACCTGGAGCGTTAACCTCGGGCGCCCAATTTATAAAAATAACGATGAAATTACTGTTGCGTGAAGTGTAGCGTCATACAGGACACCGATGCACCGGCGCGGCGTTGCATCGCGCGCGAAAGGATGACGGTTATTATTCGGAGCGGCGCACGAGAAGGACGGGACGGGAAGGGGGGTGGCTGGCTGGCCACCAGGGGGGCCGGGGGGTTGGGACACGGGTTGGTGCATCGTTGCGCAAGGGCTACCCGTGATGTGCGTTTTGTCCGTCATCGGCTACCGGACCATCGGGGCGTCGTTGTTTTAGTCCGCGCTCGCTTTTTACGTTCGAAAAAATATGCGCATTGGCACGTGTGCTAATCGGTGGTAATAACGAAATCTCGGATCCGATTAATTAAAACGGCCGACGCGCGGCGCCGCTCCGAGAAAACGAGCTCTTGGAATTCTTCCGGCAGTATGTGTGTGCGCGCCGATAAGCGCATATCGTCTCCTATCGCGCCTCATCCTCCCCGGTCGTCCCCTTTCCCCCCGTTTCCCCCCTTTTTCGCTCTCGTTTTTCCGGAGGCGCTCTCCTGGAATAAATACCCGCTAAAATGTTCGTCGGAGATGAAATTAATTCTTTTTTTTTTTATTTTATACGCAGCAGGTTTCAAGAGCGATGCAATTTGCGTTATTGCGTATTAATAGCATTGGTGGCCTTGCGAAAAATTCCGATTCAATTATGAAACATCAATTGGGAGAAGCCGTCACGTACCCAGCCTCGTCGTTACAATGCGATAAAATTCGGCGCGATGTTTCCATCAGCTTTTAATAAATTGGCTGTCAAACTAATCAACTAACTTTGCCAATGAGTAAAATAGGTAATACAATAAAAAAATGTAATTGTACCGCTAATTTATCTATTGCACATACAAAAATGTTACTCTCTGCTCAAAGTTAACTAAATAACACATAAGTATTTGTCTGGAAAAAGTTAAAGTCATCTCGGTAATATTAAGACAAAAGACACTTAAACAATTGCTGTCGGCATTATGCAAATATCGTTACAATAGCAATTTATTAGCATCGTAAAAAGATGCAGTACCTAAGGTGATATATACATTTTTTTCTCATTTTGTTAATTTATAAAATGCAGTTAAACGGCGGTCGAAAGCGCCGTGAGAAGAATTCTCTCGGGAATTTTATTTGTTACCCTTGCGAATCCAGCGGCATCGCGAGGAGAACAATCGCTGGCTAATTCTTTAACCTTAATTACCGACATAAGAAGAATAAGATTTAGCGCACTTTTGTCCGGGGGGAAGGAAAAATGAGATATTGTCGCTTGAAACAGCGATGGTACTTGGTGTATTTACAGGCAAACGGGTCAAGCGGATGCATTCTCGTGAACATCTATTGTTTTACGCTGCACGAACGGAAAGTCAGAGGCATCAAGATCGAAGATTGGATGCGAAAAATGTATATGTTCCATAAAGTGTGCGAGAAAATTCGCGTTTCAATTACGAGCGTTTTGTTATAGGATATATTGCATCCAATGTTCGCCTAAATGTACGTTCGCCTAACGTTTCGTTTTTTGTATTTTAATTTATAAATCTACGATGTATAACATCTCGGGTCGATATAATTAAACAGAGAACATGTAGTCGAAGAATCATGGTCGTTTTTAACAGGGAACAGAGATGGCCAAGGGAGATTTCTCGACGGCACGATCGAAACTTCCGGCTCGACTCATCAGCACGCGTCACCCCATATTACGGATAACTACTCTTTCCGCTCGTTGCGAATCCCCATTGTCAAGGGAGCCCTTCGCGTAAGCGATACAGTTTGGGAGCCCCCCGCCATGCAGATCCCCTCGTGTCTCGTAGAAAAGACGCTCTCCGATTCGGCTATCGTCCTCTCTCCGTTTTTCTGTCACATCTCTTTTTCGATTTTTCCCCTCTTACACATCTCTCACTATTTTCTATTATTTTAGTCTTCTAGGTATATTAGATAATAAACTGTGCTGCTTATTTATTAGTAAGAATACCTTATTTTTTATATCTGCAAATATATGTATAAAAGTACGTAATCTTTCAAAAATTTAAATTAATGATGTTGAAATAACATTCTCGATATCATTTACTAGTTGCTACGTGTACAATTGGCTTTTAAAGCGCGCTAAAGTGGTCGCAATTTTAACATTGTCGACTAATGTGTTCTAGAGATGCGGAAGCACAAAAGCAAAAAAAAAAAAAAAAAGATGAAAAAACGCAGGAAAAGAGTAACGGAACAGAAAGACGAGAAACGTGGACAAGGGGGCAAATTTCTCCGCGATCTCGGTTCCGGATTAAACTTTAATTGATTCAAGTTCGTGGTCTCTCTCTCTGTACCCAGCGAGGCGCATAGAAAAGGAGGGAGGCGCTGTCTCTCCCTTAGCGCAGATCCTGGCGTAAGGTACGGCGGTCCTTCTCTTCTTTCATTCAATGTCCTGTAGCAGGATGCGCCCATTATTCCCTTCCGCGGTAGGCCGGTTGAAACGTATCAACGTGAACGAGAAGAATACAATAATTCTGAAGAAGGGCAGAGAGGGTAAAACCGTAGAGGCAAGACCGTGACATTGTCATTCGTTTTCGGCGGTTCAGGAACTAGATATTTTTATTCTGCCGTGAAATTTTTATTCTTTTGGTCGAAAATGACGTTTTATATTTGTTCTGCTATTTATTAAGGATACCGCACAACGCTTTAATTTCGGACTCATCGCCCATCGTAATTTCTATTCCGTGAATGTATTTTTCGCGCGCGCGACGATCTTTCGAATCAACAATACTTTTATTTTTCGGTCGAGCTACAATCGTTTTTACGAATAACGACACATACTGAAATATACAGTGTATATAGATATTTTTAGATTTGTATATTAAAGCTAATTGTACATTAATTTCATTACTTTTATGTAATTACATTTAAATGTTCTTCAATGAACGTGTTTCTGTTTCTTTAAAAAAATTTAAAGCTATATATTTAATATATTTTTTCTGTTTTATTTCTGCTCTTTACTTCAATAACTGTAATTTTGCTTTTCCTCTTATTTTTGCACGGTATCCAACGTATCTAATATTATTTCATTACGAAAATTATGTCAGGTGGACGTTCCATCTTAACTTCTATCCTGCAGCGTCTTGTACCCTCACTATAGACTTTGCCAGACTCCGCCTATGAGATTTTCCACTCAAAAACCATATCGTAAAACTCTCGAGCGACGGTATAATGAAGAGGCCAAGAGTCTCAAGACCCAAGAAAACTACGGGAGAACGACGGGATGAGATAGCACTACGAAGAAGTAGGAAGAAGAAGAACAGGGCAAGAACGAGAACGAGGGTCTGTTCCCTATGCGCTCTTTTATTTAGATATAATTGGAAGGACCGCGCAGAAAACAAAGGGCAGGGCCAGTTCATAGCGGCCTTGCCTTCGGGGGTTGGAGGTTGGGGGTTGGTTCGCTGCAGCCACGGCACAACATCAGAGACGGTCGCGGGAATCGCATTATGCGCGGCCCGCGAAATAAGTGAGAAAGAGCGGTAGACCCGGTTAACTTGATTCCTCCCTTGCTACGTCGACCTTCTGCCTTTCCGAGGCCAGCCTCCGCTTCTCTGTCACCCTCTCTCTCTCCCCCCTCTCTCTCTCTCTCTCTTACATCGCGTTTTCCTACGTTTCCTCGTCATCCTTGTTTCGCTTGTTTCGCGCGCAAAATCCCGAGAGAGAAGGAAAACGACGAAGGGTCGGCTAACTCGACGTGCGGCTAGGCAACGTCGACGTTGATTGGATTTTATAGCTAATAAGAAAATTATATTCGAAATTGGGTAGGTAATCGTGCAGGGCGCATCTCGTGGGTCGCGCTCCCAGGCGCCTCTCTCTCTCTCTCTCTCTCTCTCTCTCTCTCTCTCTTTTTTGGTCTCTTTAATGATCGGTTCGAAGAGGTAGTTTTGCCTTCGGTAGGAAAATGGTAAGAAAAGGAAGACCGAATACACTGGAAAATCTGGCTAATGTGGCATAAATATCGGTACGTTAATTGAAGATTGAAAAGAAAAAGTTTCATAACAAACGTCAAGAAAGTCTTACAAAGGTAATTTTTTAAAATCTTTCTGGGCAATCGTTGTGTGCTTGATATATTTTTTCAAATTTATTATGTAAATTGCCACCAAGTAACAAAGAATCAATTTAATATCTTCATAAAATAAAAGACTAATTGTTCCGAGTTGAAATATATTCTTTAGTGACATAAATAAACAATATTTTTATTTATAATATCATACGTAGCTTTTATAATCTTTAACGTGACTTTGTACACAGTGCAGATAATCAAACTTGATCGCCGATACGTAAAAGGTGTTGACTACTAATTATGCGTGCGTCAAATACTGTTTACTCACCGTGAATGTACAGCACGATTCACTTTTGAGGGATATGAGCTTTACCTGCAACACAAAAGAGACACTATATTATCAAAACATGTCGCGATATCTCGGGAAAAGACTCCTTGCCAAAGGAGTCATCATACGGACGCAAGGGATGTACAGCCATTTCGATCGCGAAGGGTGGATTATGCGGGACCGTAAAGCCACGCGACCGGAGACGCCCGGCAGGCGCGTCGCGCTGCCGGAGACGTTAGCTCTTCCGGCTTCCTAGGAATAACTAAGTTCTCAGGCGTGCACTCTCTCCCAGTGAACGCCTCGTATACTGAAGCAGCGACTCGGCGTACTCGGGTCACAGGCCATTAAGTCTCAGGTTCACCGCAATAAGGACCGCGTTCCGCTCCGTGCCACGGGTAACCGCTATTACCGAACCAATGAGCCGCGTTTACCGATTCCGCCAGATTTTTCCCATTCCCGGAACTAGGAATTCGATGCGCTCTTGTCGGCACCTAACTAGCTACGATCGTCCCCTTAATCGTCCAAAAATATTGAAGATATTGACTAGCGATTACACTATTTTTCGTATCCATTTTAAAAATATTTTCGTCTAACTTATCCTATTGTTTTGGGGATGTAAATCTAAAATTACGTTTTTAAATGCGAAATATATTGAATATATGTACTTAGAAATATGAAAAAAGTTTCGAATTTTCTTAATGTTATTTTCATAATTTTAATTTTTCAATTTTTCCAACGTTCTTCTTCTTTAAGCAAAATTTCAAAAGTAGAGTAAATTAACTTACATTTTTCCAGAATTTTATGAGTTTTAAAACTAATCTTCCTTGTCAGTAAGAAAGATACAACAACCATATTGGTTTATATATCATGTAGTGCCGATGGAAATTTTTACACGTTGTACAGCTGCTTGTTTTCGTGAAACTGGTATCGCGTTATCGATATCCGATACTCCGTTATTAAAGGTTCTGCCTCGTGCGCCACGCGATGTAACCCGCATTGAGCGCAAGAGTTACAATACGTATTAATCCAATTTAAACTCGTTTTAACGTAAATTGCCGTGTACTATTATCGTCGAGTATGTTTATAGCATCAAATCATACGCAAAGCGACTTATTCGATAATGATCGTGAGTGTACGTGCTGTTCAATTTTGCGACATTATTAAAAATGTTTCGGTATAATAAGCTTTACAACCTACAACGTTAATGCTCGTATATAATCTATGTAAACGTTGCACAAACGTTCTATGTATTACACATGAACATGAATAGCTCGTAACGGAAAGAATTTCAAAAAAAGAACTTCTCGAGCCGGTCACTTGAGATACAGGTCTAAGGTCACGATTCTCTTACAAGAGGGAATATAGCTCTCTCTCCAATTGTGTGGAGAAGATCGTCACTGAGGACCGTCATTGCTGTGTCGTTCTCGCAAGCACGAAATGGTCCGCGTGTGAGGTAGCGGTCGAGGGAGGACCGCGCGGGGGTTGGTCTCGGGGTATATTACCAGCGTTACGGTGGTAGCGACCCGGCTGTCGCTATAATCTGTTTATAAAACAATTTGCGGAGCAAGTGATGCGTGAGACGCAATATATCTGCAAACATTGTTAGCATCGGCTCGATGAGGATTGCGGAGGTAAGGGAGGAGGACAAGGTGGTGCTTGGTAGTGATGGTGGTGGAGCGGGAGGACGATGTAGAAGTCGAGTGGTTGTCGTGCGGACCCTACCATCTTTCTGAGAACGACGAGAGACTCTCGCGCGGGGAGAATCGTCTCTCTTCTGTGATTCATCGTGATCTAATAACCGCGAGGACCGAAACACGTGCTCACTTGGACGTCGCTTTTTCCCCCTCGCGATTATCGCAACGATGCTATCATACTTCACGTTCCTACTTTGACGATCGTGAGGCGTCTGCAAAAAGTGACAGCGATGCCATGAGCTTGGTTTGTTTCGTAAGCTACCGGACGTTATATTTACTTATATGAAGTTTTTAAATGATATTCTATTGTAATATAATTTTGCGTTATTTTTATTAATACGAAGTGATAACATTTCCTAAATGTAAAACCGTGAACATTTTATCAAATATTTAATACAAAAATATATTCGTACGATAGGTATATATTTAATACTTTTATTTTTGCGTTTAAAATACTGGAGATCTCTTGTTATAAATTATTACAATAATATGACTTCAGGATCCGCTCCCCATCGCGACAGATGATCAATTTCTAATCTCGTCGGGAAACATGCTCGTTTGATATTTCATTTCGTCGAGCCAGCAATAGAGAAGTTACAGTCGCAAGAACTTGTCTATCTGGCCAGAACAAAAAGATGAACTTTTCTACGCCATAGGAGCGATCTGGCGATCGCTCGGTCCTCCTGCCTCAGTCCCGAGAGTGCTGCGACTTACTTTCCTTTTCCGGTTTTCTCCATCCGACGAACTTTTCGAGCGAGAGCCATGTTTGAAACGTGCATTCCGTAATAAAAACGTTTCTTAGATTTTACTACGATGAACTTTTATGAGGTAAGATGCCAAATCGCGTTACGCAGTTTCGGATATGCCGCAATCGCGACAGAATCGAGATCGAGCAGAACAATGCTGTAGAAGATTTTTTCCTTATTTTAGTGAAGATTTCGTCATATTATTTAATGTAGAGAATCTAGTGTATTCATAGCGATGCTGAAATTATATTTTACTCATATAAATTATAGGACCATTCTGATCAATCGCTCATGTGAGATGCGAAAAACTGATGCGAAAAACCGATGCGAAAAAATATTAATGAAAAATGTTTTGTTCTTTTGAATATCCGCGGGCTATATGCGTTGCGAATTAATAAATTATGTGCAAACCCCCCCTCCCCCCGATACTGACCACTTTTTCCAACGCATTTCGTTTCAATCTCCATATTCAGATAAATATTTTCGCCTAATTGTTAGTTAATAAGCCGTAAAGCATGGAAAAATTAATAATTTTCGTATAAACGGAACGTAATAATATCACCCGCTATAAATCACATTGCGGGGGAAAAAACGCCGAATGGCCGTTGGCTGATCTGGCGATGGAAGGATACCGTACGCAAATCGGGATCGCTGCAATTGTCACGATAAAACAATTCTACGAAATGCTCTTTAGATTAAAATGCGTGCAAAATGAGAAGCGCAAATTGCCGTATGAATTGTTGGCGTATTATCGAATGCGGCGCTCGTAAAAGTAATATTCGTATTTCAAAAATGAAGAATGACCGCGCAGCATAAAGAGCGCATTTTGCAAGCTCGTTACACGACCGGGCATAAATGCAAAAATCTCCGGTTACGCGTATGGTAATCGAGAACGCGTTCGCAGAATAATTCCCTTCTCCTCCACGGCGAATCCTTGCCGTCGATGTATACCCGCTGCGCGGAAAAAAGTCGATCTGCATACTTCATAGCGTCCGTCGGAAGGAAATCGCTCTGACGGTCGTCGATCGAGCATGACGAAGCGCCCGTACGAATTCCCGGCTCGATGGAAAAATCGTTACGATCGGCCTTCGTGACCGGCTTAATCGTAGCGACGACATAAAATGTAAAACGTGATACATGACGTTCTTCTTATCCTTCTTATCCTTATTATTTCGGAGATGTTATAAACAATACTCGTATTTTTCACGATACACTTTGTTGTTTTATTTTTTAAATGTTATTCTTAGGCCGGTATTCATAGTCAGATCTTATAATAAGATCGTCTTAAGTTTATCTTTAGATACTCCGTGTAGCCAATGAAACGAGTCGTACAGCATCCAAAGATACACTTAAACGATCTTAAGTATAAGCTCTGACTATGAATTCCGACCTTAATGTGTTAATTATGCTGTAGGCGCCGTTGAAATATCATTTTATTGTCTTCGTGGTTTTACATTTGGCGCACCGTGAATAGTGAAAATCGCTCTTCAAATATGTCTGTTTATTTTCGGGCATCTTACAGTAACTATTGTATTGTTCTGAAATGAGAATGTTCAATTTTCGGCGAGACGATCTTAGCTTCCGGGGCACGTGCATTTCCAACAATAGAAAGTTTACTTAAGTCTCTCAGCTGTCAGCATCCGCTGATTCGCGAAATCAACGAGACCCGCGCGCGTTTCCACCGTGCATGTGCCTTGCCCGAAAATTCGTGCGAAGTGTTCGAATGTGTCCCGTTGTCTCTCCCCGGCCGTTGTATCGGCCGTTTATCAAATAGCTGCAGTTAATCCGGTTACGGGCGGTCGCGCAAGGCGGCGGAAGACAGCGGCGGGAGATCGCAAGAGGGAAAAGCGGGGCGGATAGCGCGGGGGTTCGCTGATTGCAGAGGGAGTAATGACGGGGCCCGAGGGGTGTGCAGTAGCCTGGAAGTAAGTAAAAATTTTAAATTTAGTTACACAGCTCTCGCGCGCGACCCCGACTCGGTCATCGTCGCCGAGAGGTTTATGCGAATGCCGCGAATGTATGGCGGAACGGGATGAGTCAGCGAGTCGATAATAGTGATGTGACTACGTAAACGCGCCAACGATAACGAAGACGTCGTATGTGAGACGAGAGCCTGGTAAAGCATCGTAAATATATCTTTCGCGTAAATATACATCTGAAACATCTGAAATAGAAAGTAATAGAGAACTTTGCTAAACGTATTATTCGCAAAATGCATAACAAGCGTGTAAATATTGCGCAAGTCTTTATTTTTTAAAATGTTTAAATCTGTTAATATTCAAAAAAATAAAAAAAATGTATATTCTACGTTTTATATATTTAAACGGACTATATATATCCGAAGTAGTGCTCAGTCAGTGGGATAATATCACGAGGAGGCCGATGATCCGGGTGTTGTTCGTGTTCATCGGGAATGACGACGGTATCGGCGTCAGGAGGGTGGTTGCGAGCTTTAATAAGGGCTGCCGAATTTCACACTGACTTGGCGGAGCCGGGCCGGGAGAGAAGGTTTTTCGCGGCGACGAAACCACCCCCGAGCAGCGGCCCGGCGCGCGGAGGTCCGAAGGGACGCCCCGGGTAAAACCGAGGGCCGGCATGCAGGAAGCGAAAAGATTCGAAGGGGGGAACGGCGAGATGGAAGGGAGGCGTGCGGCTGATCGGCTCGAATAAAGTTTGGGTCGCGCGCTATCCGCGCGCGTGCCCGCTCACGCACACGCGCGTTTCGTATATACGGCAGGCGAGCTAAGCGATCGACAGCCGGATTATTGGAGTATTAGAACTTGTCTCATAACTCACGGACCTAATGGCCTCTGACCCGGCGATTCGGCGATACGCTGCGTATTGCCTTTGACGCGACGGAGGATATATGTCGGTCCGCCGCTCTGATGCACTTTGTCCGCCGCGCTTCTATTTTTTTCGCCTTGATATTTTTTCGGCAGCTCGAGGATAGACGACCGGGCAAATACTAGATTTGGATACTTCTAATACGTTTTCTACGCGAGCTTATTTTCAATCTTTTGCATTTTCGAGGCGCGTGAGCATAAATTTACATCAGTTTAGACTAAGATCGAAACTGAAGTTGTCTGATTTAATAGTATATAATATAAAGGTTGAATCGGCAAGGAATAATGTGAATATAATATACAAAAATTATATATACAAAAAAATCTTACTATAATAATGTGTAAATTACTGGATTTTTGCCAGAACATGGCTTATATCAAGCATCGGAACGGAATCAAGATTACAAAAATCGGGGCGCAGAGCCGAGATTCGTCTCGCGAGGGACAGTTCGGTCAGGAAAGCGAACAGCTGCGATCACGCTGGCTCGCGCTCGAGAGAGCGCGTCAGGCGGACTCGCAACAGGATTGTTTTAATGCCATTTAAACTAATCGAATTAGAGAATGAACCGATGTGACGATACGGCACGATAAAAAAGAACGGCCGGGCGGACAGGGGGGCGCGGGGGACCGTGGCTGAGACTCGAATAGGCGAGGGAGTGGAAGGGAGACCGGGGTGGACGGATGGGCACGCAAAAGGGGCGCGTGGATGTGCAACAACAACCCCCCAGCCTCTTGCAAACTCCGCAGCTGCCAGGCGCAGCGCCCGCTCGACCGGAAGTAACGCGACTACTGCCTACAACACGTCTCCGTCTCGCTCTCCCGCTGTCTATCTCGCTGCTGCCACCCTCCTTCGCTCCGCGCGTGCTTTCTCCGTTTCTCTCTGTCATCTCTCTTTTCCTCTCGCTCATCATCACCCGCTGCCGACTCGCACACCCCTCCACTGTCATTTACATGCGTACACACTCGGGGGATGATGCGCGTCTCCTTTCTCTCTCTCTCTCTTTCTCTCTTTTTCCTCTCGTCGCGGTTGACTCCGCGCGGGAACGCGTGCGGAGCGCGATTCGCATCAGGCGGAAGCGAATCGCGCGGTTCTCTTCCGCGTTATGAAACTGCCAAGGAGAAATGCGACGTCGCGACGCCCACGTCAACGCCGACTACGACGTCCCGACACGCTCGCTAACCGAAGAGATTGCGGCACGCTAAAATTTTTGACCGCATAAATTCTGGAAACTAAGTAAAGGTAGTTTCTTTATACTTTTTTATATTTGATAATTCTTTCTAAATCTTTTTAAACCGTATATAAAGAACGGTTAGCGTTTTTTACACGATCGCGTCGTTTTTAATCGATATATGACTTGACATGCATCTAAAATGGCAATATTTTAAAAGACACATTTTCTGTCCGCTTGTCCACGTTTGGTTCCTGCAGTGAACAAAACATATTCGTGTCGAATCGGATTTCTTCTAGATCAACAACTCCGCACGTGCTTATCGAATGCCTGCCGTCTGCGAAGACAACATGTCCGACATGCAATAGTCATAAATCGTGCATCGTCACATTTCGTATATGAATGAATAAATGATAATTAACCGTACATGCGTGGGAGAAAAAGATAACCAAACAGTTATTTTAATATATTATTAATTATTAAAGATTCGCATTAGGCTGATCTTTTACTTGGATATAATTAATTTATTACGCGTTTGTAATAAATAAATTAATACGCGCTATTATTTATCTACAATAATTAGCAATAACAATGCGTTCTCCGTTGTGAGAAAATTGATCGTTAAGCCTCAATGTGTTAACAAAACGTATCGAAACATTGCAACATTAATGTCGCGTTGCAATGAGCACCACAATGTAATATGTGCACTTAAACGACAAATTAAATTGCGCCGAGACACCCCAGCGTATATCGGGTATGTAGCATGCCTGTTGCCTATTACAGGTTTCCCCTTTGTTCTCCCTCTTTACCTGTTCTCTTCGTCAGTAAATTACGCACACCCTCTTCTCTCATTAATGCATTCAAAAGCCACTTCAATACTACGTACTCATCTATTCGAAGGCATGATTATTCAATGATGTTATAATAAACGTAAATAAATCATAAACAACTAAAAAATATTTCTTCTCAATATTATGTAATAATTAATGAGATAGTGTTCCGCATACAATGCAATCAATAAAAAATTACGTTAATAAAATCACGATTTGTTAGGAATATTTAATGCGGTATTACAATATAAAAATAATTTGCGAAAAAAAAACAATTAAAATTACGACAATAACGAAGCAACGAATTAGGAATGAATTGCGTGTTTCTCTTGAAAATTTCCAAAGTATTTTCATCGTCAGATTTGTCCCGCCATAGCATAGAGGCAGAAAGACTCTAAAGTTCACTTGCGAAACAATTTTCAATTAAAAATTGTGACAATTAGCGAATTTCCACCGAATCACGCGGAATCTTAAAAGCCAAGATTCACGATGTCAATTTCGCGAGCGGGGAAAGGAGCCGGGAGAGGAAATGCCGAACGCAAAAGTATAAAAATCGCACGCGCGTAGTCGCGCCGCATGCCGCGTGTGGCATGCGGCCCGTGCGCGGTGCTGCGCATGGAACCTCGCGCCGATCCAACCCTCCATCAAGAGCATCGCGAGAACGACCGGTAGCAACCCTCCTATCGACGTCGCTCCGCCTCCTGCCACCACTCTCGTTGCACCCCGCGAGCCGTCTGGTGCGCATAGTCGCCTATGAGGTTGCAGCTCTCGTCGGTGCAACGCCATCGGGATCCGCATCCCTTTTCACTCTGTGCAACCCTTCAACGATGCGCCCGACTGTCTGTCCAACCGTTCGTCCATCCGCATCCCTCTCGACGATCTGCGTTCCGTCCCATCCATCTCAACCGCCGCGCCGCGGCAGATGCGAACTCGTCGTCTCCAAATCAACGATACTAACTTTTCGCGGATGCTCCTCTTCTCGCCCACCCTCCTCCCTCCCTCCTCTCTGGCTCAAAACTTTCAAGCTTCAACCCTGTAGCTTCCATTTTTCTCCAGCAATAGTGTTACTCGTTCCTTTGTTTACCAGGTCGTGAACGACACGACACACAAAACGTCGTTTATATTTATATTTAGATACACAGATGTGAAAATAAGAGAAAGAACATATATCAAGACTCTCTTTCGTCTAGGTCGTTTGTCATTAAATGTCTAATCTTATTATGAAGAATTCGTTTATACTTACCATAATTTAAAATTGTTCTTTCCATATCATATTTAATTGACAGGTCATGAAAGGCTTAACTCGTGCCATAAACAATAATTCTTGCTGTTAAATATTATCATTAACTGATTTTTTAGACTTATAATAGCATTAAACACTCAATTAAACATATGTATATATTTGAAAGAAAAATTTGCGCATAATATATTTCGAAATTAGATTTAAGCTAAAACAGAAATTTAATATAACATTTTTTGAGTAAGTGCTGTACAATTTATTTAAGACATTAAATCCACGCCAGAGAGAATACGCCATATTCAGTTGATTGTTTTTTTTGTCCTTACAATTTTACGTGCCGCTATTCTTCATTCGAGAGATATTAAAACGAGTATTAAAAGTATTAATCTATATATAGTTGAAGGATAAATCGACTCTCAATTAAATGACATGAAATATATTTTTATTAATCCATGTATTACTGGACAATACACGTTTACACAGTAAAAAATTTAATGTCCCAGAAAGTCCACGCTAAATTTTGTGTTAAAATAACACGATGAATGAGTTATTTTAACACAAAATTTAGAGTGGACTTTCTGGGACATTAAATTTTTTACAGTTGTACTGACAAATATAATTCTTCACAAGTTTTTTCTTTGATGCACAGGCAGCTGTACTGTTCTCATTCTATATATTGTTCATCAAATACATTATTAAATACATTATCAATACTCGAAGCTCGCGTTCTCATGAATCAGTATTCACCCTAATGCAAATGCTGCGGAGATATTAATTTGCATATTGTTGAGGTATGTTTTTGAACTTTAGATTTACATCACAGATATTTGTTACACATCGGCAAAATATATCTATTGCGGAGAAATTATTTTGGAAACTTATTATATGCAAAGATTTCATCATCAGATAATGTTTATCATAACTAATTTATTGAATTTATTTTAATCGAATAATTTTGCTTAAGTATATTAAAGTATTTTAGTTTTTTTTTTATTTCTTAAATCATCAATTGCGTTGCAGCGATGTTACATTTAATAATTATAACATTCCTTTGCGTGTATTCAATTGACATAAATTACGCAAATGCAAATGAAGCAGACTTTACGTGAGCCAAAATCATAAATGCCGAGAAACTTGAATCTCCTTTTACATTCTAATACGAAGAGAGTATGGATGATTCCATGACTCGCCCCTCATCCCGTTCTCCTCGCCCTGTTTCGTATCTTCGTCGTGATTCACGATGAAGAGGACACATCGACTTTAAACCTCGGGCAAACGGGCAACCTCCAGACCCTGCTACGAATCTCCTTTCATTAGTTGGAGTGGGAAACCATCCAGCCAGCCAACCAGCCAACCTACCTACCTGCCAACTAACCATACATCCAACCACCGCAACGACCTACCCACCGTCACCACTACTACTACCCGGTGGCGCGGCGTCATTGCGAACAAGCCGAAGCCTCCATGATCCACTCTCGTTCGTAGTGCCCGGCTCCTGATCTTGCGTGCGGTTGACTCGTTTTCAATGAATACAATGCCGCGGCAGATCATATCGAATATGAAAACGGGAAATCAACGAGTGCTTCAGCCGTCCTTGCTGCTTGACGCCACTGATCCGAGTTGGGATACCCGTCGATTCGGCGCTTTGTCGAATTAAGCAGAAACGATAGCCCGAAAGATGAAACGCGCGCGCGGGAGAAAAGGCATAAAGTATCCGCTCGAGTATTAGATTCGTTGAAGATTCCGACAATATGATGAGGCGCAATGAGCTCTCGATTTGATGAACGCACACCGAATTAGTGGACGTATTTCTTTCGATGACATTTATAGAGAGACACGCTAGCTTGTTTCACCGATCTCTTTGTATTGTATTGTGACGGTCTTCTAAAAAAAAATAGTTGAACATATTTTCAAAGACGACACACCGGATCAATCTCGCCAACATTGAGATTAACTCTAACTTCAGTAAACTGAATTAGTTCTTCCTCTTGTTGTCTATCTATTCTAAAAGATCTATTTCTAAAAGAGACAAAAGTATATATGTGTATCGGTCAGTAATGATTTACTTAGATTATGCCTTTTCTTTGTACCGCTCGCGAGGGGTTCGTATTGAATCCACTTCGTTAGGGGAAACCACTTCCCGTTGTTTCCAAAGCGCAAGCAAACTATGCACTTTATCCTCTGAACAACTAGTGCCTTTAACCCACTTACAGCCCCAACATGCCGTAGACAGATATTCCACAGCCCAAAGTCCGCTCGAGTCGATTAATCCGGGCCTATAGATGATGCATCGTGTAATATTTAGCTCGATCGTGCGATGCAGAATTATGCGAACGTACGAGCGGATGCATATCCCACGTAGGCAAAGCGGTTTATCCGTAGTATGTGAAAAATATATATACACGTGAATAAAAAAATTCGATTAGCCAGAAGTGTATCGGATATCGGAATCCTCCGCATCATTTCACCACGTCTTCATACGTAACATGCATGTCATATATAAAACGCAGAAAGTTACAAGAAGAGCGTATTCTCGTAACATCGTGTCGATAGCAAAGGATGATAACCTCTTACGTCAGACTTCTCGGTATATATATAATTATTTTTATTTCACTGTTATAGCAGCTAATTATATACTAGTAACATCGATCGAACGGTAATTAACAATGTTTAGTTTCGTTGATAGTTACATACATGCGCCGATTAAAACAAAATTCGCAGTTAAACGGAATTGAAATGTACTCAATTTTGCCAGAATATTTTTTAGAGCTTATCACGCGAATGAGGGAAACGACATGATAAATAAGATACGCGTTAGTTTTGCGTTCTGTTCTGTAATTTCCATGGCTTGAGAAAAATTATCTCGCAAAATAATGGAGATGTTATGATACTAAGTGTTCTCTTCGTAGATGTTATGCTCGAGATGATATTTTTATGTGGCGCAATAAGTCGTCGACTTTAAAAGTCGTCGAGCTGGAGACACGTCGTAGACGGCAAGGTCGTAATTAACTTCCCGCATTTTCTGACGGCGTGCGTCGCGATGACGGCGCAAATACTCGGTCGAGAGGATCCATGATGCGCGCACTGGGCTGACCGAAGAACCCTCGATCTTTCGACTGCTCGTACGTAGGCACGCGAGTACGAGCAGAAGCGTGAAAAAGGAGGCAAAGGCTTCTTTTATTACCGCTCCTCGGCGTTGTCGCTGCCGCTGCCGACGCTGATGCTTCTGCTTGGCTCTTCAGCCCTCCCGGTGAGAGGGATCCCTCCCGGTAGTCGGTGCACAAAGCTTATTATGCCGGCTTGGCTCTCTTCGTCCAAGGAGCTCCGGGAACGTGCTCGCTCTGCCATGGTACAAGTTAAGTTGATGGCACTCGACGAACGGTATCCTTCCTGTCTACATCCCTGAATCGGCGGAATGCCTTTGCCCTGTGCGTCTCTGGCGCGCTTCTTCCCTCGCTCCTTTCGCCCTCTGTCCTTCTATCTCCATCGACAATATGCGCTCTTCCATCTTTGATATATCATAACAAATATATCAGATATAGATAATAAAATCCTTAAGTTATAAGTGCATATACTAATCGGACGGCATGCTGTATTCACTATAATAATCTTTTTTTAGATTTTGTTTAAGTTTCGTAATTTTAAGTGAGGATATACAGAAACCGCGAGAATACGTCGGAAATCCACTCGGATATACCGATGTTGTACCGCGGAGCTCCGCGGCTCAACTGATCGCCGTCTACCTCGAAAAGCCTTATATAGGCTTCCCCGAATTTTGTGGTCCACTTAACTAGAAAACCTGGTGCTTATCCGACTCCGGAGCCGCTGCAAAATTACACGCTTCGGCTTATCAAGCCGTGAAACCGGTATTAAGCGTCAGACGAACGAACGCGCGGGAGCCGCTGCACGCGCGCGAGAGGAACCTTCGCCTGCCTTCGCCAAAGAGCCAGAATGCACCAGTAAGCTCGTTTCCTGGGGTCCCTGTGTGTAACTGTGTATAAGCATTTCGTTCACCTGACCGATCACCCAGACGATATACCGATCAGAACGTCCCGAACGACTTACAAGCGCCGGAGGGACCCACGTTCAATTTTGCAAACAAACTTCTGGTTCTGCAGCGACGTTGTTTGCGTTTATTGCTTAATGCAAATGAGAGAGACAGAGAGAGAGCAAGAGAGAGAGAGAGAGAGAGAGAGAGAGAAAGAGACAGAGAGAGACATAGTAGATAAATGTAAAGCATTATAGAATACTGATAAAAAAGTTTAAGCTCATGGAAGTTTGACTAGTGGGAACCAGAGAACTGTGCGAAAATACCGTAAAAGTTTTATAACGTAGTTATGAATATATTATCTCAGTATGCACTTATTATTATTACAGTAGAGGGTGATGTATTTAGAAAAGTACGTCGAAAATAATAATTCTAAAATTAAATATATATTTATGTTTTGAAGTATCGCCTAGTGCAGTAAAACGTTCGTTTTATGATGAAATGCAGCAACGTAACAAGTCGTGTAACTTTGTTGATAGTCTCGCCGTAATCAATCGCCGTAACGTGATATTATATAAAACGATGTCAGTGGATTGGACAATTCTATTAATTATTTAACCCGTATTTCATCAATCTCTCGAGTACTCGACGCCTGAGTGCTTTCGAATCAGCTGCTTTATGTCATATTGTAAAACGCCGTTAAATTGCGCAGCGTAATTGTACTCGGTAGATTAAATCAAACATTCCTCATTGATTCTAGACGAAATTGAAATCAAAATCCTATTAGGAATATGCGAGTAATTATGTTGTTATTCTCATGCAATTCTGTTTACTATTCCGTTGCACGCAAATTGCTCTTTTATTGCTATTATGTTCGGCGTTACCGTGACTTTGCAATCATTGATAGAAATTGCCTCTATATTGCATTGCTTCGATATCCAATCTTTTTTTATCTATCAAAATTGATTAATTAATCACTATTTGCAACATGAAGGCTATCGGATCAAAGTAGTAACAATCAAAATAATAGCAAATGTTGAAAAGAATAGATGTGCAATAAATAACATTTTTTGTGTTCTAAAAACCAAAAGCGTTTGTCAGATAAAAGTACCTAATCAAAAATTTAACTTTTTTGTAATATTTTTCATGATTTCATTGAAATGTAAAATTTACAATTTCATGTTATGAGAAAAATTATTTATCAAAAAACTCGCATTTATAAAAATTTATTTTTAAATGTTCTCTTAATAATATAATGGCGCGGTATGGTCGTTGTTTTATTCTTCGTTGATGAAACAAAGGCTGCAACTTCGCAGCTTCGAAACAAAAGAGCAATGGAGAAAGGAAAAGGAGACGGAGGAGAGAGCGATACTGAAGGAAAAAGGATGGTGATGGCAATAAGGCGGATGAGAAACCTGGATACAGAAACAGATGCTTGCATTCTTGTTGCCTGGCTTCACCCCCTTCAAGCCAACCCCTGCAATGACTGACAGCAGAGACACGGCTCCGAGTTCTCTCTTCGCGAAAGGTTTTTTTTTCTGCCTAATCTCTGACAGTCAGTAAATGAAGCTCACGTCAAAATGTGAAGAGAGAGAACTCCTTTCGAGAGAGCATTTAATAACGAAGGTCTTTAAAGACTGATTATCATTATTATCAAGCTTGTAGAGCTGTAGAAATGTCATTTGTTTCTCTGAAAAATTCTTTGTGAATTAACAACCAGAGCGGATGTTTATTATACCAAAATTACATATCCCATACAAAACTTTTACGTTTACAAATCCTTTTTATAGCAATAAACGCGAGAGAAATGTATGAATTGGATGCGCTTGCCCACAAAATATCCGATGAGAAATTAATGATATTTCTACGTTGTCAAAGCTTTCAACGATAGCGATAATGACATAATTTTGCTGTCGGTATGACGTCGCGCTTCTTCCGCCCTTTTGGCATCCGTATTGTTCCGCGTCCAGCCTGCGAAATGACATACGATGTTCACGCATGCGTTAAAAATGGGGAGCAGGAGAGATATGCACGAACGGTGTAACCAGGGAACGTGCGAAATGACGGCTGTGGATTTCCGCAGAAACAATTTGGCGTCTAAGAAGAAATCCATGCTATTATTTTAACATCAGAGAACTCCATAACGCTTTCGAACGCATCTTAGTACCGATTGCTTTCAAGGTGGCTTTTTATTATTTTACATTTCTCTTAAAATTATTTGATTAAAATATATTGCTTCGTTAATTTTTAAATGCAAAATGATCGACATATACAAGTGATTAGGAAAAATAGTCTCGTTCAATTGCAATTAAAACAATTGTATCGAATAAAGATTACTAGTTTATGTCAAGATTAATAATAAATCTAATCACGCGCTTCTCTTTGATCGAAGACCTAAGAGACCCATGATTTTTATAATCTCTTTTCTCGCGAAACGAATGCGTCTCTCAGTTGATTGGTGCCATGGAGACCGACGTGAGAATCGACTCCATGACGGCATCGATTTCAACTCCGGCGAACAATGCACGTGGCTACGAGTGCCCAGAAACGAGAAAAGCCCCTCACTCTCCCGCCGAAACTTCGTTCCACCCCCGTCGTAACCCCTGGCCGTCGCCGTCGTGTTTCCTCCGTGCATCCTACGGCGGTTGTGCGCGACGTCGGGTAAGTCAAGCGTTCCGCACACAATGGAAGCGGCTTAAACGGCAGTAATTATATTTGCGGGTGAGTGTCGGCTGGATAGCGAGGCTGCGGAGTCGACAATGAAAAGACGGCCGGAAAGTGTGCCGTCGATGACGTTGCTGACATTGTTTCTACAGATGCATCGAACGCCCTCGACGGTGGATGATACGAAAATCAGATTTTATTATGATGTCTCGATATCCTTTAAAAAATACGATATTTTCGACATATCCGAACAGTATTATGTAACGTTTGACGCGTGATACACACTGTGTCTGTAACGCAAACGTCGGGCATGCGACAGGGCAAGCGAATGTGGCTCACCCCCGCCTCGTTATTAATGGCAATACAAATCTCGAGAGTCATCGAGCGCTCTTCAATCTGAATGCCTTCTGCTCGTGACGTCACGCGGAACCGCGCGATTACTCTGCCGTTCTTGGACGCTTCTCTCTCTCACTCTCTCTCTCTCTCTTCCCGATCTCTTTCTCGTTTCGTGTTGTCAAGCGTTTCGACGTCCTTCGCCCCCTCGAGCTCTCGCCGTCGAGTTTGTTGTGTTTTTATTCCCGGTGAATGACTCAATCGGCTCGACTTTGAGACCGCGTAGCATAAGTGCGCGTAGAGTCGCGCGTGCCCCCAATGGGAGAACCACTCGAGAGCGCGCGTATCACCCAGAGACCTTATACGCACGAGCCCGCGTCTCGCCGGAGCGCGAGGCCGGATAGGAAAGCGCAGACGGGAGAGAAAGAGACGAGGAACCTTCAATTAACTTCCCTGATTACATCGTGCCCACATGTGGTGGCACCACTCTTGAAGTCCGCGTCGCGTGCGCTCGGCTATACGGCTCTTAAATTATTTAATTGCACCGCGCGTTACTTCCCCACTACACAGCATAGCTCTTTCGCCGCGCTTTCTTTGTGCCCGTCTCGTGCGTCGTTCAAACGGACTTTTAACCGTCTGGACTTTAGATCGCCGGCCGAAATAAATAATAGGAATAAATTAATCGTTCAATGCCGATTGATACTACACAATGAAAAATCGATGGATCTTTTTTTTTTTTATATTACTCGTAAACAGAGGTCTGTAAGCTGCATAGCTGCAATGTTGTAATACTGAATAATCTCGTTGAAAGCTATTTTCTATTTTAGTCGCGAATTTTCGGAGGCGCTCTCATTCGACCCTTGACAATTTTTACGTAGGGCACAGTCATTCTCTGTCGTTGCGTCTATTAAATTTCACATTTGATTTTTGAAATGCCCTTTTCCACAGTTTACAAAATAAGTAATTTTTTAGCAACACCACTACTGCTGCGTCCAATACCTTTTCTCTCTTTTTCTTTAAAAAAAATTATTACGTCACAACATAACGCAATAAACTAGCCAGAAATCTTTTTAAAAACATTGGAAAGCGCGACGCAAACTAAAGGACAGTACTAGGAAAATTTGTTAACATAAGAAAACTGAAATGCAAGGAAATTATATCGCGGAAGTACAAATACTATAAAATAATCAGCCATGTGCGCTGATTATTTATAGTATATTTGTAATTTCCTTGCATTTCGACACTTCAGTTTTCTTATGTTATTTGATTATTATGATTATTTGGTCATTTACTGCTAGAATTATACTCCAATCATACATTATTAAAGGCACGGGCTATCATTAAAGCATGAGCCATCTTCCTCTTTTGATGAGGCACGTCACCCGGTACACCGGAAGCGACAACGAGGAAGGACGTTGGCGATGTAAGCGTCGGCCTTTGGTGGGCGGGAACATCGGCTCTCTCTATTACCGTGAATCGAATGATAATGAGATTGTTTGACGGCGTCGGGTGTGCGCCTCGCCGGGCCTTCTCTCTCTCTCTCTCTCTCTCTCTCTCTCTCTCTCTCTCTCTCTCTCTCTCTCTCTACGGTCATCGCCGGGGGCTACTATTCTCGAACTATTCGGCGCGCGTAGTATACACTCCTACAGCTTCCTGCCACTCTCTCTCTACGTGCACCTATGCATGTGGGCATATACAAACGCACACCCGAAACCACGGACTATAATGCAAGCGCCAGCGGTGCATCGGGCGTCAGTAACGAGATGCAGGAAGTGCGGGCGAGGGTGGTCCACCCATGCGGTGCACGGTTGAGAGAGAGCGTGATGAAAGTGGAATGGAAATACAGAGGGAGAGAGGTAGAAAAGAGAAACAGAGGAAAAAGAGGATGTGCGAGAGAGAATTAGAATATAGGGAAGAAAAGGAAATAAAAGTGAAGAAAGTAAAAAAAGATCAAATCGAGAATCGAGAGAGTAACAAAAAAGAGAACTGGAGAAAAAAGAAGAGAGAGAAAGAGAGAGAGAGAGAGACATACATACGAGAACAGTGCAGGACTGATACGAGCTTCGGCGTCCACCCTCTTCCCTGAGGGTATGAGACCGAGGGATGAGGTCGAGGGCACTGATATCCGCCCAAATGACTGCCACGTAATCACCAGCTAATTATCCGATAGATACCCGGGAGCTTCCTCTCTGTTTCTCTCTCTCCCCCTGCCTCCCTTCCTCCCTCCCTCCCTTCTCATCTCATGGTCTCTTCATCTCAGTATCGGCTGCAGCCGTTGCGAGACAGCGCGGTGAATTGCCAAAGGGAGGATGAAACGAGGAGCGAAACGAAGAGGAATACTGCCAATATGGCGTATGCAGGTGGCCGCCACACGGAAAGCGCAATTCCTGCGTCAGGCCTAACGGCGAGTGTCAATATCGGTGATGATGACAGCTTTAACGTGCGTTAGACACATATCTAAAATAGCAAATAAAAAGTTTATCATCTTGTTCCATTTGTAACTAATAATATGTAAATAATACGTAAAAATGTGTGTATAAAAGCTTGATTCGATAATTTTTGCTTCTCAAATATATTGGGGAAATTTTGCAAAATAGCGGTTTGGAACATATACCTAGAAGTAATTATCTAACAATATTTTAGGAATTAATCTCAATGATCAAGTAATCATAATCAGATTCGTAATAAAGCGTTACTAGAACGTTTGTAACACGTTTTCATCGTTGAATTACCGCTTGCCTATATTGCTTCATTAATGAAAACAAGGTCAGTAACCACTCTCCAGGGACCTCTATGACGGACAGCTAATACGTGCAAACTAAATAGCAAAGCGATCCTAAATCCATCACCGAACATGTATGCATACACCGCGCTGTTAGTATCAAACATCGATGGTTTAATTAAATTAAAATTAATATTCGATTCTATATAATTTTATTGAAAGATATACAATACGATTTTATTAATCTTTTCGTTGTCAAGAAAATTTGCTAAACAATATTTTAATTTAATCTAATTTAATTTTTAATTTGATATCTTATTTAAAGTCTATATTATGTTTTAGCTGTTCCTTATTATCTATACTATTTACATTCTTAGGATAATTAAAAGACTTCTTATCTTTTTTTCTAGGTATATAATAAATTACTGGCACCGTTCTAAGGTCTTAGATGTATCCGTGCTTTATCCAGGTACGAGAATGCCTCGGGTGGAACATACCCAGACTCTAACGTCCTTTCTATGTAATTATCGTCAGGGAATGGCGTAGGAAATATAAGACTATTCTCTGTAATCAATGCAGCTTCTGCAAAATAGTTTCTTGTGAGTTTTAATATAAAATTATCGCATCTCGAAATATTAGCCAAATTGTATATGATTTTTTTCAAGTACTTTTTATAGTTGGATTTAGGCGATCTGTATTTACCGAGGCATGCTCTTAAACATTTTCTTTCAAACACTCTAAAACTGTTCCATTTGCGAGGCATTCATGTTGTACCATAATTGGTAACCATATGTTGAAGATTTACTTTCATCGTGGGCACCGGCGCGGAAAACCGATCGGGCTTGCCGGGCCCGTTCGATTCGCACGCGGTCGAAAGTCGAGCGCAGTTCGACGCGTTCTTTCGATTCCGCGCTTGAGATGCGGAATAATTAGTTAACGGTATATACGTACCGTAAGGTGTATGTACATACATATACATCCGTGCGTACTCGTGTCGTGTGTGCGTCGCGTCGCGTCGCGTCCCGTCCCCGTTGTGTGCACAACCGTGTGCCGCATCTCTTAGATAACATCTAGATCCCGTCCTAAGCCTGACTGACGTTTCTGTGCAGGCGCGTCCCCGAGTGTCCTCGTCGTCGAGGACCACTCTTTGCCGATCCCGTAGATCCCGGCGGATGTTTTCTCGCCGAACGCCCTCCCCTGCATCTCTCAGCAATCTCGTTCGCGAGTAAGGTCATCTTCCATTCTCTCTTTCTCCCCTCTCCCCCTCTTCTTTCTTACGTGTGCACGGTGAAAAACATAATTCGGCCTTTTTTCGGCCACGTGGCAGCGCGACACAATGCCGATTCATCGCGGTGACACGTAACAAATCTGGCCACGTATCGTTTGTCTCGGAGTTTGTACAAGCATTCGTCACGCTCGGGCAGGAGATATACACGCGTCGTCGCTATGAAAAGGATACATCCAAAGAGTTACTCCGGCGCTTAATTGCTTTTTCCATTGTATTTATATGCGACATAATAATTCTTTAACCATCAAGTAAGATATGCCCTGACAATGACGTTGCGAAAAATCGGTTCTTTCGGAAACTTTATAAAATGGCAATTCGAAAATCGAATATAGAATTTCATGGAGTTAACGGCAAAGAGAAACGATGTATCCTACATAAATATTGTCACAGAGACCGAATGGTATTGCCTCCGGGGAACTTGCGACTAAAATAGGGATTTGTACAAAGTAACTTTTGATGAGGTTTTTGAACGTTACAACTATTGTTACAGACTTCCGTCTTGATTGCAAACATTAAACGCATCTGCCTTTCTACTTCCTGCTGAATATATTTGTCCAAGGTGTATATGTTTCAATATTACCAATTATCTGTTAAAGAAAATAGACAATATAAATAGAACTATATGTAACGGATTGTCTCTGCATATTTAAATGAGGACTAGCTGATTAAAAGATGCTAACACGAGTAATTAATTTCGATTCTGACATTATGCTCATTTTCGAATGACCCATAGCTTACGTACGCGTTTTTTTCTTTTATCAGCGAATAGCCTGTTCCGTCGGCGGGCGAGATAAACGAGAAGAAAGCGAGAGATCGAGAGAGAGAGCGCGTGGCCGAGCGGTCCGATAGGAAAAATACGGCCGCTCGTTCGAGTGAAGTATTTCAATGAATATGAAAGTGACGGGCGCGTAATCCGGGGCAAATTTATCTGACCTCCTGGATATATCTCCCTCGCGTTGACCTGGGACCACTATGGCGCGGTGGGGCAGGCGGCAGGCGGACAGAGGGGCCCGAGCCCCTCTCGCAGCAGATAACGTATCGCGGGCTCGCGCCACCGTCGAGGACCCCATTCGTTTTATCCGCCGCCACTGCGTATATTACGCCTTGCCGCGGATCCGTAAGGATTGACATATAACTCGTGCCCGATGACCTTTTTACGCTCCATCGAAGCAGGCGGGTGGTCGGGCAAGGCCGCGACGGGCGCGTTAATTAATTTGCACGACCCACGTTCTCTCTCGTTTCGCTTCCCGGGCTCTCCGCTTTCCGCTCGTCTTTCGGGAAACTTCCGGGGCAGTGACTCGTATGACACGCTCGTAAGCGCCGACATTTTTTCACGTTAGTCAAGCAATAATGCCCGACAACTCTTGAACTTTATCACGCAGGAAAAATTAATGCGTTAATATTGATGCTAAATGTATTGCAATTATTAAACACCTTATTTTGATTACGAACATTGATTGCATCGGCAAACACGTTCTAACACTATTAATAAACATTTTTCGATCCGATGGAATAACTGGAATTATCTATGCTCTTTCTAAAATAATATGTGATGTAATATTTTAGAAAATCTTAAAATATTTCAAAAGCAAAATATAAAATATACTTAATTAGAAAAAAGACTATTTATGTCGGGTTGGGTGTTGGTAATATAATAATAAATATTGTGTACATTTTATATACTCTTTCCTTTTCTTCAATTGATTGTATATTATAACGGTCTTATTCTATTTATTATTGATAAATATAAAATATGTATAACTTGAACAATTAAAACAAAAATCCTAATTGATGTGATATAATAGTTGCTTTCCATTTACACTCAAGTGATCTGAGTCACTCAATTATGTGAGTATTTTATACTTAAGTAAAATATATCATTTTTTGTATTTACCTGCTTATTTTGGTGACAAAACTATCGCATATACAGGTCCATAGTCTCACTTTTAATGTGAGTTTATTAGATTCATTAAAGCACATGGTCTCGATTGTGGATAAAAACTCAGTTGAATCTCACTTGCCAGTATGCAAAAAAAACGTGCATTTAACTGAGTTATGACGTCACAAGTGAGAATTATCTGAGTTTCGATGTAGATGGAAAGCAACTAATATTTTAGGATCCAAGGATTCAATGGCATTGTGGTCGAAACGGCGAAATGATTGATGGAACAGCGAGGCGATGGCATTTTCTCGAAATTGGATCGCTCTCAGGAAGGAAGGAGCAAGGATATGGGATCAAAACAGGGAGAGAGTCACGATTTGTCGAAAGAATAGGCCTGTCGACGGAGCAGAGCGCGATCTCGTCACCGAAATCGACGATTTGCTCTTGCCAGGCACGTCGTCCTTCGCGGATCCAGGATTTTCGGGATTCCCCCGACCCCCGAGTTGCGCATCGAAGCCGTTACGCGCTTGTTTGCACGCACCTGCGTATACATATAACAACGTCACGCACACACCGCGCATTCGTTTATTTCTTTTGTTCCGCCCCGTAGCCAGGGGTGCTTGCTCGTGAGCGCGGGGGTGGTTCCGACAGCCGGAGAGAGAGAGAGACGTGTCAGATCGCGGTGATAAGCGGGACGAAAGTCAAGGATGTGGAACGCGCGCTGTAATATCACTGGATTCGTTACGAAAACGATTTGTCATATCGAAATCCCGCAAATTATATCGCCATGCGCCCTTATTTCGACTATACGAACTCCTTTTTCTTTATATTACGCGATAATGACATGGAAATATTCTCGAGGGAATGCTCCGAGGATTTTCTCGCTTTTTTTCTTTTCAGAATTATTGTTTGATATTTTCTCGTTTTCTTTTATTCCCGTATCGAATATTCCCATAATTTTCTAAGATTTTTGCATTATTATACGTACTTCGCTGGTTCGATAGTAATATTTTAAAATAATATTTCTAAAGTTCAGCTTGGCGCAATTGTTGTATAGCCCAAGAAAATCCCAAGAGTTTTGTTTTTACTACTGCAGTTTGTAATTGCGTTCCCGATGAAAGCCACGGGAAAGTTCCGCTGTCTCAGGTGTCAAGACTTGGGTGCGGACTAACTTTCTGAAGACGTAGCCGGCTTGCCAATTGATTCTCAGCACTTTCTCGACAAATTTTAACGACGGAACTTCCGGGCTTCCTATTATTTTGCTGCGTTTCACCGGTACGATTTTAGGTTTGTTTGGGAAGATAATAGGCAAGCCTGCCCGCCGCGCTGCCATGGCAAGAGAGGCCCGCATCGTATAACAATTTACTGGCTAATCGAAAAACTTTGTTAAGACTGTGAAACTTGGTTAATTAGCATCTTTACCGAACTGCCTGCTTACCTTGCGGACCGGTTCCGTCGGTCGGAAAAGGAAGGAAGAAATTATACAAAGTACAAGCTGCATTATCGATTCCGCGACTAACAATGCCAATTTCACTCGGAAGAAGTTAGGGTCTCGCCCGTAGCACGACTATTATTCTCTAAAGAATAAACGTCGTCCTAGCTGTTCATCAGCAAAAATCGTAAATGAATTTCCTTAATACACAACAACTAAATTTAGCGAGAGACGATGGGGTAATCGAATAGATCAACGTTTAAATGAATCAACTCAATCAGATTTGAAGTAGGTCAGTTAGGAGAAGATCAGGAGAGAAGCTGGTCTAAAGGCTCAAATGAAAACACGCAACGATGTTCCGCAAAGTATCTGTTTTATTTTCTTCAAGGCGTTATAGATATCCAGGGAATAATCTCTTTCTCATATATATATATCATTCTAGTAAACATGAACAATAATAAATATAATGTATACAAGAACGTAGGGGGGAGGGGCAGTTTGCGTCTAATCAGGCTGCTCGGTATAAAATAGCGCATTTATTATATGGCATTCTCGGCAACAGTTCCATACGGATTTGTTCCTTTTTGATTTCAAAAGACACCGACCGTACGTGTGTCTTTTTCTCTCTCCCTCTCTATCTCTTTCTCGCTCTCATTCTCGCTTTCTCTTTCTCTATATATTTGAGTACGTACTTACACTCGACCGCACAAATCCTGTCCTCGACTCGTCGCCGGACTTCTCGAGTGTGCGCGCGCGCGCGAGATCGTAAAGCGTACATAAATATTCATAGCGCGAAGTTTTCCCGACGAATACCCTATTCACCCTTGTCCGCCGGTGTCTGAGAGTCTGCGACTTCGCCGGGTCCCCGACGTCGAGGAGCACCGACGACGTCGTGTCGGTTTTCGCATATCGCACGGTCCTACGATTAGCGAATACAATACTCCTCTTTATTGTTCAACCGCGAATCTTCAGAATACACAACGATCAAGCCACTATTCCCTGCCACATCATATAGTCGGAAATATTCCGAGATCGATCATTGTTTAGCGCTTTGACACCTACGAAGGGGAAGGTAGGAATGTGATGTGGTCGTTATACATGTATATTTGATCTCTGATATTAGATGTTGAAAATTTTATCTGCGCGTTTTTCCGTGATAAAAATACAAATTATATATATATATATATAATTCAATAGATATCGTATACTTATATCAAAAAATCGTATATGCTTATATGTAAAATGGAAATTATTTTAATATTTCACACGCGTAAGCTGATCCCACTTTATCACACATCCCCACTTTCCTCTACCAATTGCAGCGTATCGTGAAATCACGATAATGATGTTCCCCGTGGTATATACAAATAGTATAGAATTTTTCGTCCTGTTTCCAAACGGTAGCGAATTATGCCCATTAAAAGGCGAGAAAAATCTATCGCCTCTACGCTAAGAATCGACCGCTTCAGCGATATGCGACATAAATGCAATTAAGTGGTGATTGCAGTTACATCATCTTTTTTTTTGTAAAAGTATTTAGCGTAAACTCATGCTCGCGTTATTGCCAAAATCTCGAGCAAATGATGATTGCGCCATAACCACAAATGCTGTCGAATGCCATTGCGTAACGATAAACGGATGACTCGTGGAAAAACTTAGGTATAATATTTCCTTCAATGGCGCGCGGCGTGACGGATAGGATAGTGATCTTTGCTGCCTCTACTTCTCTAACAGATATATCTTCCGTATAACTATCGACTATCTATCAGCCCTTTCGCGCAAGTGTTACAACTACTCGTGAGGTTCGAACACTCCGTATACACACGTGTTGACAGATTGCGCAATGCGCACTACAATACGGATTGTTCCCATAAAAATGATTTGAGATAATTGAGCTAAAAGAAGTGAGATTTAACATGGTTCTTCGTCTCTTTTTGATTCTGTGCCCAAACAGAGAGAGAGAAATCGTTCGAATTTCAGTTAACTTGAACTAATATTTATGAGAGTATCGCTGTGTATGAGATAGAAAAAGCAGAGTTATATCCAATTTTTTTTTTTTTTTTTAATATCATTCGCGCTACATTCGGAAAAGCGTGACCGTTCGATACCAGATTCGTCTACTCTTCCGTTCCAGCGATCACGGCATTTCGCGCCGTGACATTTTAACTTTTAAATCGCTTCTGGTTCGCTTATTTTACATTTATTCTTGCTATATACACTTCTACATATGCGTATATGTGAAGATTCATTTTTCCACATTTCGTTCTTCTGGGCCAATTATTCGTCTACTTTCGAAAAGGATTCAATTTTATATCATCTCGGCGTTCTTTTAATGCAATCTTGAATGTATTTAGAAGATACAAGCCGTACAACACACTTGATCTCTTGAACGAGAATTTCTATCGAAGATCAGAAATTTACACAGTATAGCTTAGCACTATAATAGAGAATGGCGCTAATAAAAAGTCATTTCAATGTATATGCGCAACGATTTAAGTGATACAGATAGGTAGATCATGTTTTTGTCTTACGCAAGCGACAGATACATTTCTTTTTCGTAGATACCAATTTAAAATTAGTACGATCGTTATAGCTGACTAAATTATTATTGCACGAAGAGCTGAAACGTAACAATTATTAAGAGTAATTAACGTTAATTAGCAAATATAATTATTTTTTTCGGCAGTGAAAAATATTTTTAACTTGGCACCTGCTACCAGCCTTGTTGCAAAAATGGATAGTCGCGTTCGAGGCGAATCTGCGCGCATATCTTTTCGAGTCTCCGACTTTGTGGATGGATTTGAAATCGAAAATCTACGTAATCACGATCTGAAGTAGAATCGACAAAAATAGTTGCGAGATACCTAACCAGCTAACGAACAGCAGTACGTTACATTAATGAAGAATACGAATACGATTCTTAAAAGCGCTAAATTCTCCGCCTTTCCATCTATGTTTTATATACATTTGAAAAGTGTAGAAGATCAATATATATCGCTGGGATCGGATGTGGAGTGTAACGAAACCGATGAGACGTGGCTTTTTAAAGTGTTGACGGCGTCAGGGATTACGTGAAAATACGAACTCAACGAAATTATAACCGGTCTCAAACCTTATATCGATCGAAATTATTCGACGCGCCCGATACGGAGCGCCAGAGACGAGAGTACATATGTTTGCAATTACCTAAGCTAGTTAATAATTAACCGCGCACTCACCCGGCGATAACGCGCCGTCAACTATGCGGATGCAAATTGCGATTTTCAACCGGCCGCATTACACGAGCGGAGAACGGCCAAAAGAAAAAGTTAGCGTTCGCACGTAAAAACATGTATCTGTTTCGAGGAATGCCGCTCTTTTTTCGCTGCATCTTTGTACGCGCATTACTCCACACACATTCATCTCGCTTCACGAGCCCTTTACTGGCGCAGGTACGCGGATTAATACCGGGGAATATATCATTTTTCGGAATTAATAACTTTTCCGGGACTAGAGATCAACTCGTATAGAGAGTTCGTATATTAAAAAGTACAGAAGTTTCGTGCTCCGAAATATTAACTCCCGGCTTTAATATCCTTGCTTGCGCGAAAATCAGGAACAGTTGCATTTCACGTGTAACGATCCGCGAAATGCATCCAACTATATGGCCTTAAAAGCGCACGAATTCGCGCTCGCGGCCGGAACGAAGGTAATATCGACAACTGTACACAGATTTTTTTTCTATTTACCATACAAAGAACTGCGGATACGCTACCACCGGAATCAGTTTACAGCGATTCGCATTTACGCATGTAATTAAACCGCCATTGTCAAAATCTGTATTGTATAATCCGCATTTTTGAATGGTCGGCCTTATTACACATAAAATAACAACGTTGTAACAAAAAAAATCATGTTTTTATTGCCAGCCTTCAATGAATAATAACAAAAAATATACAGAAATAATGAGTTCATAAATTATGATGTCATGATATAATTTTAGAGAATGCCGTTCTTGCGATACTATTTATTTATCTAAAACTCTATTCAAGAGAATATAAATACATATTAGCGAATTGCACTGTTACGAGGACCTTTGTGGAATTAACCGACGACGGTGTCAAAACGCATTTGCTATGCAAATTTGATTGGAGTAAAGCAAACGAAACTCTCAACGTTTATAGGATTGACGTGCATGCGATAAATACATTCGATTATGTAATTACACACGACACCACGTCCATACAAAATTAATAAACTTGACAAAAATAGCGGTACTGTTAATAATAATTCTAGCGTTAATTCCGTTAAAATTATACAACATTATACAAAATTATGCATTTATGAAAACATAACTTTATATAAATCATAAGAAATTGTATTCCTAATAACGAATTATATTAAAGAACAATCGATATGCTACGGTAATCGTCAAATATACAAATCACAATGATAAAGGGATCACTCCACAATCTCTTTGGTATATCAATGGAAGAAACTGATTCGCGGTGGTCCGTGTAATTTCTATATATACAATGTATATATGTACACATTCTAAAAATCGTATATAATACCAACAGCATAAATCTTATACTGTTATCGCGGTACCAACGGGCACCAAGGTTTAAACTCCATACCTTTGTGATAAAGCGCAGTGGCGAGGCACTATGCCTTTAATATCCCAACGGTAATCCGTAACGAGCAAAATGTTTTCGCTTGTTCTTGCTTGGTCCGTGAATCTTTGTGTGCTATTTTGCGTTTTACATCTTTCAAAACCCATCGTGGTACCAAAAGTGATCAATATCGATCGGATTGATCCCATTGTCTCGGCGAGCTTGTCTTCCAGACAGATATAATTACGCGTATATAAAAGAAAGGACGATACGAGGAGTAAATCACCGTCCAAATATATATACTTACACTATATATTAATTTTGTAATTTTTAAGTATTAAACAGCAGTCTACTAATACATTTTTTATTTTTATTAATATATTGGCCGGTGGTTTACCTCTCATAATTACCGAGAAATGTGCGTTTGTCAGTCATATAAGTGTATAAGTATTATATCCAAAAATGGAAAAGGGAAGTTATTGTTCTCTGCTTCCTGCCATGTATTTTCCTGAAAGACAAACAGCGAGATCAAATCGAGAGTGTATACACGATGGGCTCACGCATTGGCACTATTTTCAATTGCTTGCGCGTTTCCGTTGCACGAATTCGCAGGCGAACAAATCGATGGAATTTGCTCGCTGCTGTGAAAAAAAAACACCATCTCGTGCGGTCACATCAGTGACGAAATTATCTTCTACGTGTTACGTACCTGCTTCTCACCTCCTCGTTTTCTACACGATATATTTTAAATGGTACCTGTCGACATCGATAGAACATGCTCCCTACCGATACTACTCACTAAACATAGCTGCTAAACATGAATACATCAAATGCGTAGAATACTTAGTTACATTATCGCGGTGAAGGAAAATTCCGCCGTCGATGTCCATGGCTGTTCCGTAGATATCTTATAATCAATTAATGCATAATGGACTACGTTGTAAATGCGATAAATACAAAGTGTGCGTACTATCGAGGTGGTGATGATGGTGTATCGTTTTGGCAGTTTGTCAGTTTTTTCTTCCCTCGCGACGCGACGGCTCGATAAATTCTGTTTAATTTTCTGTCTTTTCGCATAACATTTCTCGCACATATATAAGAGTGTGTCTGTGTGTATGTATATTATGTATATGCATATTTATATTTTATACTTCTTTGGTTTAGATGAGAGAATATACGAAGAGAGGACGTGTCTAAGTCTACATAAAGCTTCGTTTCGCTGTAGCTTCTTCCCTCTATACGTCGTCGATTGTACGAGATAGATATATATATCGTTAAACTATCTAAACAGGTAGTCTTGCAAGATAGCTACCTCAGGTCCTTTAGGCCCGCTCGTAGTAAAAATGGAACATAATCCACGCGTTATCCACGCGCACGCTGTTATCAATAGATATAATGCCATGATGTCGGACTTATGTGAACTGATCAACTTCGATTCTCTCTTCTATATATCATAGATTTCTAATTACATCATAGACGGAAAAGAAAAAGACATTTAACAATGCTTTTTCTTAAATAGAGATGATGTATAGTGGATACTCTGAGTTGCGATCAATCGCGACACGTTTTTCTTTCTTATTTCCTGCTTTTCAACGGGTAGCATTCGAGTATCAAATAAAATTCGATAGATATTCGATGCTGCGTTCGCACAAATCCTTGTCCGCGAGGTTCTCGCCGGGTAAATATATTAAAATTCTTCTCTCTTTCGATCTAGTTTTTTTTTCTTTCTATATTATACATTACACTAAAATCGCGAAATATAAAACGAGGCGAGATAAGGACTCTCAGTCTTGGAGAATAAAATGTCGAGGAAACGGTGGCAACTCGAAATCGGAACTTGGGAACGGGGGGGGGGGAATGAAAAATCACGAAGAGAGCACGGGCGCAGCGGGAGGGGGGGAACACGGAACGGATTCGTTGGTCGCCGTTAACGTTTACGAGGGATCGATATTGAGCATTGGTGCGCTTATTAGCGCCGTCGCACCTTTTCTTTCGCGTCCCTTCCTTTCCCGTGATCCGATGGCGAATGTCAACGTGTTCTATGCCACAAAAATAGCATGCTTTCAAGAGACAAATAAACGCCCGACGCACGTGTATCGGGCGAAAAATCGAAACCGCCGAGCCTATCCGCGACAGATTAAAGCTGCACATTGAAAATTACACATCCAACATTATTTTAGCGATTTTTACGCCTCGCTAAAATAATGTCGCGGTAAGCGTATACACGCTCGCTCCCGTTACATCGTTAATGACGTAATAATACTGCTTACTTTAACGACGCGTCCTAAGGAAGAAAGATCTAACGCGATTCATTGTGTTCGCCGGAAGTGTGCGCAGTGAACGATCGCTTACTTGTCTCGATGAATCACCTCGGCCAATGCGCGTCTCGCATGGCATTCAAGATCAAGATCACAGCGTCATTATTGTAAAATCAGTCGAATGTCAATCTGAAGGTGCGGAACGTAAGCGAGGAACGGCGATGTTACTTACCTTCGTCGTTCTCGAGGCCATACATATACCATTCGTCATCCCATAATACCAAAATTCCATAAAAGCTTCTGCCTTCCGGCGGTGAATGTACCTACATACACGAGTGCCGCCCCATCGAAAATACATACGCCATATTGGCGTAATGACCAAATCCAGTCGCATAAAAAGACATAATAAAAGACATTCGCTCCTTCTTACGCGTCAAGGAACTATACTTAGTTATGGTAATCGCATAATTCCGATTAATACCTTCAATCAATCGAGAGAATATCGTTTGCATTTTTTGCAATCGCGATTAATCTCAAAATCGCGAGAGACGCGTATATACACGATGCTTCGCTTAATTCTTTATGCAAACTTTGCGAGTAATAACGAAATATTGCCATCCCACGTTCATTGTAAATGCCATTAAATATGTTTCTAAATTGAAAGATTGGAAAATCGTTATAACAGTCAATGTCTATGACGCTAGAAGATCTCTGTCATTCGTGTCGATGTGAAGGCGACGCGTTTCAATCAATATCGAACGCCACACAATCATGTATCGCGATGTATCATGCATTTTGACTCAATATACAGCTTATAGCTCCTCGGAGAGCGCGATCGGAGCTCTGGAACCGGGCTTCATGTCCTTCACTCCGATACCGATGTCGTCCACCGGCGCCGGTGCTAACTTCAATTGATTACCGTTTACCTTGATGTCGTTGACGGAATGAGAACGGCCGTGGGTGACCAAAGGCTTAGTGGTCTGATTAGCGGTGCTGTTCAAGTTAGAGCTGGTGATCGAGTTCGCGCTGGGGGTCGAGGCGGAATTCGAGCTGGGATTGCAGTTCGCGGCGGTGGTCGTCGTCGAGCTCGAACTGGAGTTGGAGTTACTGTCCTGAGTCGGATTTGGATTAACGGTATGGAGATTTGGATTGGGTATGGACTTCGATCTCGATTTCATCTTGGGATTCGCGCACGACGTGGAATTGAGAATCATGGTATGATCCGTGTCACGACCGGCGGGATCGGACATGGAGTCGGGAGACACGGACATTTTGGCGGGCGTCGTTGACTTTGACGATCCAGCGAGCGTTGCTAGTTGATTGGCGGATTGGGACCGAATAGCGTGGCCGCCGAGCTTGTCCTTCAATGCCATTTGATAAGCTACCTCGAAAGCCTGACCCAGAGTCAGAATGACTTCTGTCGCTTGATCCTGTAACGGAATGACGGAGCTTCGTACGTCCGAGCGTCAAGTAAAATCGTAGGCAATTGTATGCGAACAAGATATGCAAAAATTTAAGCGGTTTTTCCCTTAGTTCTTGATAAAATAGATATTTACCATCGTTGGCACGCAAAATACGTGACAAAAGTGCGTGCGACTGGCGTGATCCTTCGTGATATACGCGAAGTGAGTAAGATCGTCAGCATCTTGGCAGGCGCAGTGAATGTTACGTATCTCGTGCTCGCATATCGGTTCCTGTAGCATCAGTCGTAAAAAAAAACATGCCCTTCTATATTTTTGTTTTACACGTACAAAGTGTTTACTACGACAAAAAAGAACCTTACATTAGTTAACGTGTTGAGAAAACGAACGCCACGATAAGAAATCGCCAGCATAATGTCAGGGGTGATTCTAGGTTCTCGAAAGGTCTTCTTCAGCTTCTGTATTGACTTTTTCGTCGACTCGGTGCCGCGTAATTCCTTGACGACGGTGGAGCCCAGATACTGTATTATTTATAAACAGAAAGAGCTTTTTTTCCCCAAGAAAGACAACAAATGATTTAGGCGAAGTTTTTAGGGATCGCGGGGTTTACAAAAGTTCTGAAATTACTATTTAAATATTCTGAATACAATTCTGCATGTAAATGGATTCTCTCTTGGATTGGAATATTCCGAGGGATTAATAGACAGGACAATTTTCTGCACGAAGCCTCTATTACTGCATCCTACGAATTAACTATAATCACGGTCGGCCTTGAAGCTATTTAACGAGTGTCATAATTCACTCGTCATACATAATTAACAGAGTAAGACAATAGGCAAGTTCAAGAGAACCTTATAAAGACATAAAATTATAGAAACTCATAATATCTTACATGTTTAAAAAAATTGCTGATGGTAGTTTAATATAATCTTTTAAATGAAACATTTTTCGTGCACAATTCACAGTTTCATACATCAAACTATATCATAGCAAAAGACAAAAGATACGATATATACAAAAGTTTCTCGTATGCAATAGTTGCTGAAGAAAATTTGCCATTCAAATAGTTTTAACGATTGATCGATCTGGCATATCGGAAGTGAGTGCTACTCGTTACGTTTAGAAAATAAATAGCGAAATGTATATTTCTTCTTTTCTTTTCAGCAATATGACCGATGACAGAAAGGCAACGTATAAAAGCGAGAGACAAAACTTACGTTAGCGACGTACGTGACGCAGCCGGTGACCAGAGCCTTCGCCTGATGCCTCCATTGTGTCTTGAGAGTGGAGGGCACCCCGAAGAGCAGCTCGGACGGAGCCCTGATCTCGAGCTGTTCCGGCGCCGAAATCGCCCCATTATGCGAACTGGGTCGCTGGGGTGGTTGAGGCGCCGGCCTGTTTTTGCGGTGCCTTAATGTGCCCGTGGCCGTCGAATTCGTGCCACTGGTTATCGACGTGCCTCCGTTACCCTCCGCCGTTGCTTCCGGCAATTTCTCCCGTATCTCCTCCTTCAGCTGCTGTATGTTCGTCTTCTACGGAAATAACATCGCGCAACCGGATTTGAGAGAGCCGATCCTCGCATCATCCGAACGGATCATCCGGCCGACGATCCTGAATTTGTTCGGGGGGTTGACGCGTGGTTTAGATCGTTTGTTCGCGAAATACGTAATATTTTGTGCTTTAAATGTGAACTGCGACGCAATAACTATATATAAAACAGATAATAATAAATTTTCGTCTGTGTTATTTATAAACAAGTGCAAATATGTATGTTTCGACAAATTTTTTATTATTGCAGAAAAATATTCAAATTGTTTGAATTTACCGTCTCTCTCGTGCAATCATTGCAAAAAATTGCATACCAAAGCAGAGTTTTTTACATTCCCTCTTACAGATAAATACCAATTTCCGTGCAATTCCGAATAGAGACTGCCATGTTTGCCCCGAGGTTGCAATTTCTCTGGCAGATATTTTTTTATAGCTTTATCATGACAAGAATCTGCTGGACCGACTGGCTTTAACGAAACGCTAGGCTATGTGCAATGTAAAAAAAAAAGGAAAAAATATTGTGCCATCCAAAACTTTTACACGCGGCCATATTACCAAGTCCCGAAATTCGTCCCGAGTTTCCTTTGTGCAACGTGTAATTACCTTCGTAAACGCATTGTGTTGTAAACCATTACACCAGAAAGAAACCTTTTACCGGCTGTGCCAAAATACGCCGCATCATGTGGCATCGATAGTCGCGATATTTCAGCTATTGCAAACAAATTGGATTCGAGTCGGGCGGGTGCGACACTCGAATTCGGATTACAACCCGAATCGTTCGCTCCATCTGGCCTCTGCATATAATTCCGGGTATTGCTATTGCGACAAATTGCAGAAGACTCGAGCGAAAGGGAGATGAAATGAAAACGCGAGAGTGATAGAGAAAGAGAGGGAGAGAACATGTGAAATTCGAATGTCGGAGAGCGTATGGACTGCACGAAAATCCGCGGGCGTTACCAACGAGAGTGTCGGAGTCAAACTATGGTTCGTCGGGTTCGATAGCTGTGAAAAATCACGGGAGAGGAAGAGACCGGCAGAAAAGGCAGAGGAGAGATACCAATTTGTCGGGATTATCGAGGATATGCGAGGATGACGCGAACGAATCCAGTTGCCGGACACGTTTACGAGATTTAATGAACTAATTAAGAGAATGCTAGAGTGTGGGGGAGATGCGGGTGAACAGCGAGATGTGCTTATCGACGCCTGACACGGTGAAGGCACCCGAACAAAAAGCATTGAGAGGCGCTCGAACGATCG
Organism: Temnothorax longispinosus; assembly: GCF_030848805.1. Taxonomy (NCBI): domain Eukaryota; kingdom Metazoa; phylum Arthropoda; class Insecta; order Hymenoptera; family Formicidae; genus Temnothorax; species Temnothorax longispinosus. Next base: position 3,238,576 of record NC_092363.1, on the reverse strand, counting down.
TCTCGGAGAAAATACACATGTATATACGCATGCATCACAATACCGAGCCTCCAATTAGCCACGATATTTACATTATGACGCGATCGAGCTTGCCACATCACCGCCCGCTCTCGACTCCGCTGCGTCCTATACCCTCGCCGGCGAAGTGTACGCTCTTGTCAGACACCCCCGTTGAACGTATTATCTTCGTTCACCGACGATCCTGTCAATGTATCGATTCGCAAGACGACTAAACATTTTGCTACTTAATTTATCGATAGAAAAATTTATTTTCTGCGTTGTATATACGCTTTATGCTATTTTTCGATATTTTGTAATAAATAAGCGTACTTAACTTTTTGTAATTTTGATTTGTGCTGATCTCTATCGATTATTTGTATCAAAGGTGCGTAGATTGTTTTAAAGAAGCATGGGAATATTTTTAAGAGCGTTTTATTTACAAAAAAAGGAATTAATTTTGCAATGCGAATCACGATACTATCAGAAGCAAATTAATCTGTCCCACTTACCAGGGTGTTGAGGTCCTTATTCAAGTCTTCCAAGTTCGCGCCCGTGCCGTTTCGTGTTTGCGCGCGTGCACTATTCGGACCACTCACGGATGCAAGGATGCGTTTGCGATGCGCCGGCTTCTGGATCTCGAGGACTGCCGCCAGCTCGACCTCCCAGATCCGTTTGACCCGATCCATATCGGTGTACAGGTGCTTCCTGAACGTCTCCGCATAATTTTCCATGTGAATGCTCTTCAGCCACTCCTCCACCGATTGGCCGTGACCGCCGCCGCTACGCTTTTCCACTCGTTTGTTCAGCAAACCGACCGCGTCCATGATCACAGCCCGTTCCTGATCACTGCTGATCCCCATGTCGCACAAATCCGACTCGTCCAACACCCCGTTCTGCAATCGCGCGCAATTAAACGATTTCCCGCATGTCTCTCGATCGCAATCGCACAATGCGTGACGCATTGTCTATATACTCACTATAAACTCGAGATCGTCGTAGCCGTAGTTAATAAAGAGAGACTCGTAATCCGCGAAACCCAAGCTGGACAGCCACTGGCCCACAGTTGTGGAAACGATGGGACTGCTGCTGTCTGAACTTAAACCTAAGATACAGGAAATAAAGAAATATTTTTCTATAACTTCATCGTGACGCTAATCTGTCAGATCAATCGCTTTAAAAATATATTAAAATACGTTAAAATATGCGCGCTGTTGTTAAAAGAAGTATATTTTAGTTATGTGAAAAATAAAGTAAAATAATTTTTCTAAAATAATAATTCCTCGAAAAAAAATATGCGAGTATACACGATACACGTTACATGAACTTGAGTACGAGAAATCGTTCAAGATCAATGCCTTTGCTGGCGAAATCAAAAGCAGAGCGTGCATGGCGATAAGATTACCTAGCCTCGTTTGGAATTCTTTCTCGAGCTCGCTGACAAACACCGACTCTCGTACAAGACCAGTTCCGAATGACGCCATGATCTCCGAGATCTTAGCCCATTCCTCCTGCTCGTCGAACGGGCTCATTATACTGAGAGACTTCTCGTCCCTGTCGCGATCCCGGTCACCGGTAAGCCGAAAGGCGACCTCGCCGTCCTCGAGACGATCTCCACCCCCGCCGTCGCCGCCGGTTCCCATCCCGCATGCGGTCTGACCGTAGACGTTCCGCAAGCGGCGCAAAGTACGCGGCCGTTCAGCCGTGACGGAGCCCTTTAACAAACCTATCAGCACGCCGATTACTACCTCGCAATCCCTCTTCTTTCCCATGCTCCGATATATCTTCCGTTCATACGTATACGAATTTCATACAGTGTTTTTAAATACGAATTTTAAGTCGCACACTTGTGTTCGGAAAAAAATGAATAAAATTAAAGTTGCTCAATTTCCATAATTATATGAAACATTTGAATGTTGTGGCCAATCTTTTATTTGTCACAAGGAACACGGCATTAAAATACTTAAAAAATAGCGGCAGTAGGAGATTTTATCTTTGTACAAATGCAAATGTCCTATTCGATAGCTACGATTTCTACGAAAATCTTGAATCGATTTAGCATACTTCAAACACTACGCCAATTGGTCGTTTTGCATTCTGCGATTTCAACAGTTTCCAAGTCCTCGCGGACATGTCAATTATTATTGTCTACCAAGTCTTGATAATGCATATGCAGCACAAACCAGTGAATTCACAGACACGTTGAATATTCATTGTAGATGTATCATTGTCTCGACGAGAGAATTAGCCGGAGGCTAATCAAGACTGTCTTGTGCCATCACGATCGTTAAACAATTATGTCGACGAGAAGCTTTAGCGATTTCGCATCAGTGAACGACTATACGTCGTCATTTATGTAAACGAAAAATTAATAAACGAATTATTTCAATTAAAAAGGCTCTAAGCGTAATAAGACATAAAAAATTTAGATTTCATATGCTCATTCAAATGTAGTTTCTGATAAATCGCGTTACAAAGAGGAACTTCTCTGAATGGGAGAAAAAATATTTGCGTCCTTATACGGATACCACACATACTTTCTCTCCGCGCAGTGAAACGATATATTCAACGTGCGATCTCGCCTCATAATTTCCCCTCAAGCACTCAGGAACTTGCATTCCTTCACATCACACAGGTGCAAATAATTTCCCAATTTCCCTCTTCTCATTCCTTTCTACGGTCCTTCGCTCATTTATCACAGCACCCCACGCATCCCGCGCAAAAGAGGTGCTTGTTACAACAAGCTCGCTCGTTGTGGCATTTCTACAAGGACGATTCGTTATTTGTCGTCGACAATCGGCGACCTACAAAAGCGCGCGATAGAAATTCCTTCATACGAATTCCGTAAATGAGGATTCGCCAACCGGACGGGAGGAGGGAAGAAAAAGGACCCAATTTAAGCCACGGTTGCTCTTTCAAAGACATCCTCCGCTCCTCCCGAGAATACGCTGCGTACGACACAAGTGGCATGCTCAGACACACGCGCGCGCATACACGCGCGTCCTTAATGAAAAGCTCATAAAAATATAAAATAGAAGCGAGGAGAAGGCGAGAGAGTAACGTGTGCACGTTCCGAGAGGCAAACGTACGTAATTTTAATTAAAACTCCATCGCGGAGGGCGTCGTCCGCTTACCGCTGTCGCTCTCCCGCCTCAGCCACGTTATATTATGTAGGTAGTTATTCAAGTCATACACACAAATTAGTCATACACATAAATTCTCGCCTTTTCCATCCTCCGTTGCTCCTCCCTTTTAACCACTATCTAAAGAACTGATTTGTTCATTTGGCTTTGCAGAAAAGATACAACGACCGAACATTCTTCGAGTCTAGGCATCATTCTTTTGCAAATTTCCACGTATTATGTAAAAATCTAAAAGCTCACAGTTTTAACGAACTAATTAAACTTGGAGATCGTATTTTTGAAAATTTTCTAAATATAAATTTATCCTTGGGCTACTATTTAACATATTACATAAAAGTAAATGTAAAACAATATGGTATAGACAACTAGCAGAATAATCAAGATAATCAGTTCTTTCATTTGTAACTTAATAACATTTTAATATGTATAGATTCTTAATTGTGTCTTAATAGCGATCATTAATCTCGCCCTTGTAACAGAAACTCGCCCTTCCGCTTGTCGTAATGCTCTTTTTTCGCCACGGAAATTTTCGCGCGGTCCATTAAAGCGAAGGAAAAATCTGCGGACAATTCTCATCGACTATAAACGTTAAAGTAATTCTTGCGTAAATAAGTGCGCGTGTGCTGGGTCTTCAGAAGAAAAGAGAGGGATTTCAGGAGATATTAAAAATGTATGACTGTTAAAGAAACTCGTAAACGTTATGCCATTATATTTTTTAAATCCGTACTCCCGCCCGCGCGCTATTAGATCGATCAGGAAAGTTATTAAAATCCGCAATAAACCCGTTCAATCTTATATTGCGAATCGCCGGATGGAGGATTATAAAAATCGAAGTTCTCTCGGTAGATAGATGCCAACAGGTCATGGATAGCATCCGCAAAGAACCGTGAAACGGCACAAATTAGTTTCAATGTTACAGCAATTTATCAAGAATCGATTTTAATTTCCCGCGGTATTTCAGCTGCTTTAGTTAATAAAAATCATTCTTTTTATTTACTAAATTATCTGAACTTAATATATTTATATATTTTAGTCTGTATTTTTCTGGTAAATAACGTAGATGTGTTTTTGATATTTCTTTGTAGATGGAAACTAATTCATATTAAAGTAAACTTTGAATACGAAAGTTTCTCGACGTTGCTTGATCACGAACGAAATTCTGCGGATCACAGGCGCCGCGCGATCATCCATAATTTACTTCGGCCCTCATCCAATTCTCGGCAGCATTATTATCTCCCACCAGCTCATTTATCTTATTAAGTAACAAAGACTTCCTAATATTACTATTATTCCCTCGATTATGAGACCACATAGACGCCGAGAAACGATTAACGCATTGATATACGTGTTATTGCCATATACCACAGAGTATTATTACCATTTAGATGAATTAAATCCACGTACAATCAATTAAACTCAATTAGCCGTAGGTGCGATGTGAATTCTTGGATAAATTACAACTCTGGTGAAATCGCGGCTTGCAATGAAACCAACGATTTACGCAAGCGATAGCACGGTTGCAGCAGATAATTACTGACCTTGCGTATACCGTCCGAGTGCAATGTAAGTTTCGTGTATATGAACTTGTAGCGGAAATTATTATTTCGGAATTTCCGTGTATTTTGCGATATTCTCTTACGCTTAATCAAAAGTGCATTTCTCTAATATATTCAACCAATACTTTATATAATATGTATAAGTAAATGGAAAAATATTTAATGATTAATTTTCTTAAAAAAAGAACCCCCTCTTCAAAAATATTAAAAATTAAACGTTATCTCTCTCGCGCAAAATATATTTTCTCGTCCTATGGTTATTATTTATGAAGTAACCATATACACGTCCAGTAATCTTGAATCGTGAGATTCTTTGTCTGACCCGTTGCATGGATTATCTTTCGGAGATAATCGTTATCTACATCAAACAAGAGGCGTGCCGCAACGCAAGCGATTGCTGTATATCGCGGTTTTCTATGTGTTAACCGCCGATTACACGGTAATCGCTAATTAGTTACTCGAACTTTTCAGTCAACGTGTCGTCGTATTCGTTCGCTATTGACATTGAGACGAACGTAGCGCGCAAAATCGTTTCGTGAAAGGCCGTCGTCGTCAACTCGTCATAGGAAGCGCTAATGCTAAAGCGAACGAGAACCGAATGAGAATGATGCCCGCGATTGATGTGAATTCAACTGAAAACCTTCGACGGTTTCCGCCTTCATATCGCCTATACTCAATTATTCATGATGGAAATTTTGCGAGAATAGACGATCCAAACAAGCAATTTACTGCTTAAATGTATTTAGATATTCGATGCAAATTCCCGTTACACATTGGCGCGTTGAAAATAAAAATGAGCGAATGCCAGAACGTTGTATATTTTTAATATAAAACACTGATTCGAAGCGTTATTTATATACTCTCAGATATTTAAGTCGGTAATTTATCGGAGTTCGTTATTTCAATGTGCTGTGATTTCAGGCAGCGGACACGAGACTCGCTTTATTCATTGTCGCGGCGTATTCAACTTTTAATTTTACATGCATCCTTTATACGCAGCACGCGCAGCAGCATATTATTTTACATCGTACTCATTAAGCAATGAAAGCAGATTTTTGAAACAATAACTCTTGCTACATACGCGACTGGCAAAATATTTTTCCACCAATGTGAAAACACGCAGAACGATATTGTTTCACCGAAATATCGCGAGCTGAAATTTTTACCAGTGACTACGTAATGAGTCACAGTTAGTGAAAAATAGGACGCCTCATATTTCTGCGGTGTTGTGACATAATGGGTTTGTTCTTAATATCACGTTTATCTAGTACTCGTAAGTTGGGATTATAACGTAACACTTATGGCAAGACGTGTGCCAGAACTAAAGATAGAATGCCGCCCAAGAATAACAGAATCGCGAGTCTGAAATAAACGGGGCGAATAACACTCGGCGAGAAAGTCCCTTGTTGTATAGTGTTGATTGTTAAAGTTAAATCATTAATGGAAATACAACTTCTCTCTTAGCTTATATATTTTATAGATGTACATAAACTGTGTTAAGAGTTAAGAGCGATACGCAAATTGTTTATGCAAAGAGCTAAATTTATACTTAATTTCGCCAGTAAATTTAAATCAAGTCTTGACGTGTGTTTTTACTATAAATTTTTCTCTGCATCATAAATTAGAACGAAATGAGAGAACCTGTTTCATTAACGGACATAAACGGATTTCTTTTTGTCTAGCTTTCTCTTTTTTTTATCTACCTGCGCTTTCCATATGCGGAGCAAATGAGCGTGCTTAGATTTCTTAATAGAATTTATCGTAGTGAAATCGAATCGTACGCATATGATTTGAAAGATTATTAAATTAAAAAAAAAACACCGATAAGATAATACTGCCGTATACGAATACAAATATATTTACACTATATTGTAGCTGTTATATATATGTATATAATTCACTGCACTGGATCCTGTCATATCTATTATCGTGTGTATATCACGCTACAAAAGCCATATCTTGGACAGATGCAAGCTAGAAAAAAAAACAGCTTTGTTACTCGTGTAAACTCCCTTTTAAATTCCTCTTTTCGAGCCGGCCTTTTCCTGACGCACACAATCGCCGAGGACAAACTATTATAACATCAAGCAGCGTAACGAGCAACAAGTATCGTGCTTTTTGCGAGGCACGCCAGGAACTTTGAACACATAATGTTTCTGCGGAGTGCACGTGGCATGACAACAAACACATAGAGAGACACACGCATACTTCGCACACAGACACACGGAGGAGGGGGCCACGTACCCACGGACGCAAAAGTCCACTATCCCCTCTGCTATCGATGCTCTTCGATGCGCGTTCTCCGTACCTCGTCTCTCAATGTCGTCTGTATCCTCCGTTCTCTTTCGCACCGAATGGACCCCGAATGCACGTCCCTTTCTCACGCGAGGGACACGTACGCCCCTCGGAAACGCGCGCTCTCGCTCCGATCAACGAACGAACGGACTACCGGCCGGCAACAGTTTTTCTGACCGATGGCGGCACGCCCCGCGCGCACGATCCACGATCCACCTCGATCCACCTGTCCGATCGATCGACGCGACACTGAAGAAACGATCGCGCCGCTCGATCGTGAGCAATCACGATAGTTCCCCACCACTACCTCGCGCGAACTCGTGCTCGTGCTCGTGAGCCAGCGTTAGCGTATCACTTCATCGGCGCGACGAATTCCAGCCGGGCTTCCTCAGGATTCCACCCGAAAACTCTTCATCAGTTCAAAATTCACGGTAACGAACGAGCCCGAAGTTAATTGCTCGGAGAGTCGTCGACGATATCTTCCACCTCGGAAAGCATATCAGAGATTCAGTTCGTTTCAGTTCGCTGTTCTCTTTAACCGCGGCATTTGCGATAAACGTGGGAATTCCGCTTCGGACTGACGCCCGGGATTGAAAGTGCCGGCGCAGGTATATGATTTAATTCACCAGAAGTCGACTACGATCGACACGACTGACCTACTCAAGGCCGTTCCATGGTCGTTGCACCAGCATATAGTTGGCAATTCATCACACATCGATAACATCGAGAAACAGTGAACTTTCTCGGTTGTCCCGCGCTATCGGGAAAAAACGTTGAAGACCAAAACGCGCGCTCGGAACTGCACGATTTTCGGACGCTCGTAACTTCGTGTCGCTTGTAGCAAATCAGTCAGGCGATACGTACGCGACGGGATCTTCGTTGCGCCACGAGTCTGGTTAACGAGACGACTAATTCGAACGTGTTAGGTCCACGAGGAGGAGGTGGTCGTGACGGCAAAGCGGCGGTGGTGGTGGCGGAGTAAAAGACGGCGGGGAAAGGGGCGAGAACGGACCTCGGTCCTCTCTCGCCACCCGCACTCCCGATCGACAATAATACGCGAGAGAGGGACACCGCAGAAGGAACCCGGAAAGGAGAGAGAGAGAGAGAGAGAGAGAGAGAAAGAGAGCGAGGGCCGAGAGTGGGACCATCGTGCGACGGATGGTCGTGTTGGTGCAGGGGCCCGGCGTGTTCGTAGCGTGGAAAGATGACCTCAGAGATGGGACTATCATTCTCCGGGACCCCGAGCCGAAATTACGGCTTGCTGCACTTGCTGGTGGTGGGGACGAGGATCTCTTGCCTTTCATCTCGCTACCACCGCACTCGATCATCCACCTTTCGCCTCTATTATTGATACTGACGCGCAACAAACGAAATTGCTTGGGGTATTCATTTTCGTGCGCTGATACACCAGGAGAAGTACGAACTCTCGAGAGGCATTTTTTTCATACGTCTGGTTATTCCGATGTTTATCGAGGTGTTTCAGAACCGTGAGGAGTACTTATTAATTAAATCACTAATTTTAATATTATCGCTTCTAGTGAAGCTAAATGTAATTTGCGATACCGAGACGCGGTCATTTATTTTCTCCAATCGGCATTTTTATACGTTCGTAGGGAGGTACGATAGAGTTCTGCCATAAATTCGCAAATAAAAATAGATCTCTTTGAGCAGCTTACGTAAAACTGGCTGCACGACTGTCACGGTTTGAAGCGTCGAAAAGGGTACCTCTCGGTCAGGGAATTTCTATCGACCATCGACCCACGAACCGCCTTGCCGAAGTACATTTACTATACGCGGACGTGACACGTCGAGTCGAACTCAATTGTGCAATTAATCGCGACTGTACCTTCGTTATTTTAAAAAAGAATTTGTGTTCATTTTGAGTAAAGGCGACCATTTCTTGCCGAGGTCACGTTGCGATTATAAAATCTCTTTGTATGCGTAACTGATACTGAACGCCAATAAAAATGACAGTCCACATCCGTTCGCGCTTTCACGCCGACGAATCGTTCGTCATCTATAAATGTCTTAGGTAAAACCTGCGGAATAACATATATGTATACGTAAATCGAAAATGCCTATTCGTATTCTACTTAGGTTCACATTCTCCGACCGCGGCGATGATATTCAGCGAACGTATGAATTTCGTTAAACGCGTTATTTCGGGCTTTAGGGGCCTCGAAAACCTTGACACGAACCTGACACGAAGATGACATAGACAGCGCAATGAATACTGACGCGCCGAGCATGTATACTTGCAGATATGGAAGGAGTCGAGTCTCGTCGTATCTTGATTAGACTCGATCATTGTCATGTTAATAAACAGAAAATAGATATTGATCCAGGTGAGATAAGACTGTTAAATATAATTCCACGTTTCCACGCACGTAATTAATTCGTATCCACTGTCACACTGTCGGTGTAGCTTTATATACGTTACTCGAAATTATAATATGCAAATTGAAATTACCCGAAATTATAATATGCATTTTATTTTCTATTTTAATGCTTGATTCACATTTTATAGAAGTAAAGGTACATAATTTTGATATCAAATGCGTGTTTAAGTAATATGTGTCTCATAATGAAGCGTTATCTGACGTGGGCGACAAGCTGGTGCCGTGCAGTCGACAAATTCATTACTCCGCTTTTCTAGGAGACTTCTTGGAGGTCATGACTAATGCAGGCCTCGGTAATGCCTGAACTCGGTGAAACGGTATAACACGCATCGAAACGCTGCGCATTGCGCGCGCGCGCACACACATATACGGCGAAACTCGTTCTTTTCCCACCGCAATTAGGTTTCAGACGAATACTCATCTTGTCAACAACACCAATCACATGTCTCAGAAAGAGAGAGTCGCACAAACCGGATAAGTAATTACCTCCTAAATTTACTTTTTATATGCAACGAGGCAAATGCGTACGTGCGCGCACATATGTACACAGCTACATATATACTTTTCAGAATTACAATTCAGAGGAAACTGTACGCGAATGACAGGAAATTTCACACAACGAGGAAGCTAATTACCGATTGACTAATCACTGATTAAGGCCACGAGATAGCCTTTCCCATGTCCCAACACTTCGTTCGTTGACTACGGCACGGCACGAATTGCTTATCACTGTATTATAAATATCATAATTATGAGTACAGGATTAATCGAGTTCTTGACGCGACCGAATGATCGTTTCGAACCGAAGCGTTGCCGCCAAAAGAACGAAGCGACTTGATATCGCATGAGTCACATCCCACGGTCCACACATTCCTGCGTGATGTCATAATATGGCTCTCACGCACACATGGCACTCTCGCGCAGTGGTCAAACGGCCGCCGAGAGAGAAGTAAACCGGCCAAAGTATTTCATTTTCCTGAATGCGAGTCACCGTTACTGCTAAACGTGCGATGTGTGATTGACACGTTAACGATAGCCGCGAAACAGACCTTCGATTTTTGTTGGCGTTGCCTCTCAAAGTGGCTCTATTAACTCCGGAGATCGTGACGATAAGCCAATACATTTCTCGAAAAAAAAAAAAAAAAAAAAAACTGTTGACTCTTCAAACAAAAATCTACATATTTTTTATTAAATTTTCATGAATTTTTATAATACGCAAAGAAAATATATGAGAAGTTAATTGCATAAATTTATTTTTTACGCGTTTCAGTTTTATGATTTTATTCCCCGAATCTTCTTTTCGGATTATATTTTTATCTCTATATCTTTTTTTTATAAATACGGAAATGTGTCTTTAAAAAATGTGTGTGAAAGGTTTTAAAGATATTTAATTATATTAATCTTAAAGAGTTAAAAATAATTCAATTAATTTATCTGGAAATATTATTATTACGTATAAGCTTCCTTTCAAAGTTAAATGCCTAATTGCCAAATTCTGTCCATCGCTTTGAAACATACAAGTCAAATTAATCGTTAAGTATAGACGCACCATTTTGTACAGTCAATGCGAATCAATCATCGGTTCAGTGATCAAGACATTCATTGCCGAATGGAAAGCGTCGCTAATGGCAAAGTGCGCCAGCGCTCATAATTTATGGAATTACCAATGACGAGCGAACATACTTAACTAATGAAGAATGACCTTTCGTAATGTCCAGTGAAACGTAATTTGTTACGTACGCGTGATTCATTATACCGACATAATTTTTCATCGCGGACAAAAAAGATTTGACCCTAATAATCGCGCGTTCCTTCACGTCGCGACGAGAACTACGAGAAGCGCGGGACGGACATAGAACGTTATCGAATGCATCGCGTACTATCGCCGCGGCAAACAGGGTCGCAAACGGGAGGTCGGTTATCCCAGAACAATGGTGGTTTATTTTCGCAGCGCTAAATCCATAATCGCGAAAGGGGAGGAGGGGGGTCTTATAATTTCGTCCATGGAGTTTACTGTTCTTCCTGACGACGACAAAGGCAGCCACATACTTTCCGTTACGGTCATAAACGGAGCACAATGAGCGGGGTTAACTAGCTGCCTGAAAGTGCATTCCGGTTATGTCTCTTCCGACGAGATTGTTAAAGCCACGAGCCGATTTTTGTATACCGTAAGACAGAGTGCAATAACCATGCGTTAATATTCACTTCTACAAAGTAGAAGGTCCAGTTGCTTTATCTTCCAGTAAGAAGTAGTTTAGATTGTTATTGAAGTAATTCAGACGTCTTAACACAGAACACACCGAATATATTTCAAGGTAGAAAGTTACGAGATAGCGGTGATTAAAATTGAGCATCTTACTGATTTTCAATGAGTTAAAAAAAAGAATTAGAAAGGCGTTTCTTTAAAATGCGACTTGTAAGTCACGAATAAGTCATAAGAAGCGAAACATGAGTAATAGAAATTATTAATATTAAATTAATTTCTCGCGACATTTATCGGTTGAATTGCCATGCGAAACGATCGTATACGTATGTCTCTATGTGCAATTGCCGTATCTTATTACGAGTTAACGCGGTTGGGAACGCACGGTCAACATGTATTCGCCTGTAACACGTATCCCACCGGATGTCATAATATCGTTCGTCTTACTGTAAGCAACATATTAATCGTCCACTTACCAGCTATCAAGTGTAATGCGATTCGTCTTAAAACACACTTAGTAATTGTTAATGAAATAGGATCATATTAGAGATTTCGGAGACGATATTATTAATCATTATAATTTTTCAATCTTGATATGCATTTTGTCGTAATAATAAACTATTGTGATAATATAAATATTGTAATAATATGGTATAAGTAAATATATAGACAAAAAATAAAAACTGGATAAATAGTCTAGCAATTAATCTCGCCATGTAACCTAGGGCAACTAATTTACTTGATAAAGTATGAATTTTGCGTTTATCTTGAGAAAAGTTGCATGGATAACACTTGTGATATTGATAAAAAGTGCATTTAAAATCTGACAAAGCCTTGTCATTAAATATCCATTTTAAGTTTCTGCACACTCGCCACGAAACGTGAGGGGAATACGTTGCGTAATCGTGTCATGTCGGTTTTATATAGATTTTGAAAAATGCACATTTCACGTACACTATATGAACAAAAAAATTGTTTTGCACTTGCGACGAGAAAAAAGATATAACTTTGTAAAGTAAGTTGCATAATTTGTCATTATGTATATACGGGTGACAAAGATAGACCAGCAAAGTGTGTCCGATAAAACAATGTGTTATTCATGGAGACTCACCTTGCTCCACTTTTATCTTTCGTTACAATACCCACTGTATAGTATCCTTTTTTGCATACGAGTTTTAATCGCACGCTTTATACTCACGCTGAACATAACAAATATACACGATATATAAGACTATATCACGCAGTTGATCGCTAAAAATCACGTATAATATTCAGAGTATGCAGCCATAGAAGTTAAACAAATTGCAAAACATGCACATATAAAATATAAACGCAGCGCGATTCCTTACAATATCGTAAATAAAGTTTTGCCAAAAATTAAATACGTTTTTCCCTCAACAAACGTGTTTAGTTAAGTTGTTATTCCCATATTTACACATTTGGGGATTAATCCGAAAATATCATTGCAATCTGGATTAATTAGAAATATACCAAAAAATGATACTTTAAATATACTGCCATAAATTGTGCTAGGATTTATCATCAAAATATGACATGTTTTTTATAGTTGCGTAATTTAGAATATATACAAGATAGCAACAGGACACATTCTCATTATCGAAGAAATAAAATACTTAAAATTCTTTCAAATAGACTTCACTAGAAATATAATTAGAAAAATTTATCTTGTTGAAAATCTTGTATATATCCTATCATATTTGGGACGGGATTTTTGGAAAAGAAATAAGTATTAAAATGTGATCACACATGACCGGTCTATTATTACGGAATAACAAACATTATAATAAAAAGGATGATGAATCTGCAAACTACAATGGCATTATAACGGATAAAAAAATTTTGCGAAAGCTCAGAGGAGAGACATAAGCGACAAAATGACTCAAGACATCGCATACAATAGCAGCATAACGTTTATTAGCACATGAAGGATATTATAATTGCTTAAATTTAAAATGTAATTATATCGCGCATATTTGTATAATTTTATATACGTATACACAGAGGTTGGCCATTATAATATTTGGACGAAGCATTTGACGCAAAATAAAATATTAAATCAGTCGCAAAATAAGGTATAATATTATCAGACCTAATTCAATCAGATGACACCGTCTCTTATTTTAGCGTCTCATAAATGTTCTAAGTATATTTGAATCAAAAAATCACAGAATTGATCACAATTTAAGGTTTATTAATTCATAATTAATCCGCAATTATTACGCTTGGAGTGAATAAATATATAACCGTGTATGCTGCATGCATATCAATTAATATGTATATAATAAAGATAAAAATTATGTAATTGTTGATATTTAGTATTAATGTTATTATCGTAAGATATGCCATTTAATTGTGTGGGAAGAAGACATACTATTCAGTTCAGTATTCTAGCAATGTTATAGACATTAATACATGCCGGATATACTTAATATTAAAAAAAAGAAATATCAAAATCAGATATATCTCTAATATCTATATGACTCAATAAAAATACATGGTAATCCGAACCTACAATATATATATATATATAAACAATTTACTATATATAAATATCTATAGAATATCTTTTTTTTAAATATATATTTATATAATTTTAATTAGAAAACATAACAAAAAACTCTCTTCTCTGCGATATAATTTCCAGTCTTTTGAATCCTTAATCTCAGTTTCTCTCTCAGCTTTTATAGCATTTATAGCCTTTCTTACAATTACCTTGCTGCATTAAATTGCACATTCGACATGCAAATGTTGTATATCTCATATAAATATTAAATATCGTGAAATATCAACTACCAGGCGCATTATATACAAAATAAAACGTTATAAAATAATTTAATTTCATTAAATTCTAATAACGCGAGATAAATGTACAAGGTCGTACATAATGTTTGTGCATGTAATTAATTATTGGAATTATATTAAATATTTCCAGAGAAAGATTTTATTTATGCGGACGATTCTCTAATAGACTAGCTATGTATTTACTACCTATATCAAGTAATATATAACGCAATCGAAATCTGATTTGTCCCGCATACATCGTTGACATATTGAGGCGAAGATGAAAGTGAAGATATGTAATAAAGCGACTATCGATATGTATACATCGCAATGCTATGCTATTTGTAATAAGTATACAATCTAAGGAACTATTTATGTCTCTCTAATCGTAACATGCGTAAAATTCCTAATATTTCTAACATTTCTATACGATGAACACTCTGTTTTCGAGATTTCTATCATTCGCTACGAAGGACTTCGCCTAATCCATTAGATTAACCGGGAATAACTATCGATAACAGGGAGCACCGAGCTAGCCCGAATAACGAACTCGGATCGTTAGCTTTTTGTTACAACGATTGTGCTTGCGCGGCACGTCTTTCGCTTTGCGTCGGCAAAGATTGAAATCCAGAACCGACAGATTTTATTACCGTAGGAAAACCGGGGCCGCGTTTCGGGGGAACATAGATGCGCCGCGGCGCCGATCCGTATTCCATATCGACGCCGCCCAAAATCAAAGAAAGATATAGAGCGAATTTCGATTAAAATGGACCACTATACGTAGAACTACTTCCGAACTGCCGAAACACGACCGACGAAAATTCGGACTTCTTTTTCGGTGTTCCTGACGCTAAAGTACGTCCGGCTCGATCAAGCCAAAGAAGATCTACGTCGCACACTGTACAGAACGTTTTCTTTTGTGGGGGTGAGGGGGGGGGAGAAAACCACCCCGTGTGATTTATCTGTTCTTTCGGGAGCAGACTCGGAAGGTTCGTTTTGTGGTACGGCATTACAAAAGGGCGAGTGTACGATAGAATACTCCTTAAAATGGGTAATAAAAATATAAATATCACTTGTATTGGATTAAATATCGCGGGCAGGTACACAAATAACTCTAATACTTTATAGTTTGTGCATAATATGCAAAGTATTACGTCTTTTACGAAGTCCTCTTTATCTCAATTTCTCCGACGATGCAAAACAATCTTATTTGCGAACTTAGGTAATCAGTTACATATACCAAGTTATTATGGAAATAAATTTTAATTGCAAACAATGTGTATATACATATATACACACACACAATTGCTTTAAAATATATCTTCTAGATATTGTTACGCAGACCAGCTGCTCCTAAGGTATATTTTATTAGTTTATTACACGAGTAAGAATAAGATCTGTGTTGCAATGCTCCAATCTCTCTCTCTCTCTCTCTTTTATATCTATATACCGATAAGGAAATGAAAGCAAAAATAGTGAAAAGGATAAAAATAGTACCGATTTATGTCTTCATGACGTTATTACATCCATTTGTCAAACCTTCCGGGTCGTGATATAAATATATACTGTGCTGTTACACGAACGCCACAAATATGTAAATGTTAATATCGATAACAGACGGGGGATGAAAGTAATTTAATACATAAAATTGAATACATAAAATTATTTCAGCATCAACACCATCACCTTTAGGTGACACTATACATATGTACAACTCGCCTCGTAGCTTCCTGCCCCGTTTTCACCAATGCAGTACGAGTTCAACAATACATTGCGTAATTAAACGGGAAAAGAGTCGAGAGACTTGCTTTTAGAGTGCATGTCCCAAGAAACGTCCCAATCGTCGCGTTAGCGGTGTTTCAGACAGACGGTAAAAAGACAGAAACGTAACACAACGGTTATGCATGTACACGTGGGCAGAAAGAAGCGTCATGCGGTGCAGCCAAGCGTGCGTTGCTGTTTACCTGCGAACGGCACGTCGCCGAAGTATTCCTCGACATTGTCCGTGGACATGCTCTTGTCGGACAGCGATACGCTGGACAGCGAACCGCTTGACGCGTTGAGTGATCCACCGGTGGGAAATTGCAGCAGATCTTCGTCCGTTTCCGTTTCCATGTCGCGGGATCTTCGCTTGTACACCTATTGACAAATCAGCGCCATTTGAAGAAGAAGCGAGATTCCCTCCCGCCTAAAGTACACGCTACAAATATTGCAGGGAAATACTGCGGGAAAGGGCACATTTTCGACGCTTCGATTTTCCAAGCCTTCAATATCTGCTGTGAAAAACTCGGATGCTGATCATGTTGTTGGATTTATGGCAGTTGCGTTTTACAATTTGCCCGCGACCACTATTACTCTGGACATATATCGCCGTTATCACGAAATTGTCAACATTCGTATTTTATACACGGATATTTACAGTCGATATAAAAATTCCCCTGTGAGCCGCGTCGCGTCGCGTCGCGTCGCGTCGCGTCGAGCCGCGGCAAATCACACGATGGAAAAATGAAGCCAATCCTATCGCGATGAAAATTTATTGAAACGAAACGTTTGCGTGCAGGCACGCGAAAAATATGCCATGTAAATCGGAGGGAAAATAAATACGCGTGGTCAACCTAAAGCATATTTATTTATTCGAATAAAAATCTATACCTTTTGACATTAATTCTTTCGATTCCGCTGACGGCGAGTCATAAATGACAAATATAATACGATTTTTCCAGCATTCTTGAATTTTATGATCCGCAACGAATTATTGCTGCAAATATTGCGATGTAGTTTACATAGGAATTATTTTATATCTACATCAAAAATTATTTTTATTCTGAAAAATGAAAGATGAATAACTGAAGATGTGTGTGAATAACCTTAATACTGATAATAATTAAAGTTACAACTTAGTATAGTTTGTACAGATTTACGATTAATTACATATGTGTATTTTTATATGTATTTTTACATATTACGTTATATTAATAATAAGCTATAACCAACGCGGTCAACGTAACGTCATTTATGTTTAACGGCGAGGCGTATTAAACCACCGAAAATTGCGTTACGCCACTCAAAGAGACCTCGCGTTTTGATTTACTAAGTGCAAACTGCACGAAACGGCGAGCTGCTATTTCATCGCGCGTTCTAGAAAGGCTCTAACGCAATTAAAATTTGACGTCAGAGGCCCGACAGACGCTCCGCGGTATCATCTGTAAAACGCCGAGAGCGAGCGTCTCGAGGAGACGGCCGGAAACCGTCGCTACAAATTCGTGAATTTCTCTCTCTCCTAACGGCAACGGAGAACGAGCGTTCGCGAGGCGAAGTCAGACAGGCATAGAAGCCGAGGGCTTCATTATTCAAAGGGTGTCGGCGTCTTGCATTCTGCCGCTCTACTGGATTCGCGGAAGTTGACGGGTGAGAAGCAACCATCCATAGAGGGTTCTCCCATCTCTTCGTCCTTCCTCCGACAGGTTCGCGGAGACCCTCTGCCTCCGTGTGCCGAGCACGCTGTCTTCGGCTGCCGTAATGGCGTTCGATCTCCATCATCGAATCATATCAGCTGCTCAACGAATTGAGAATACGCTACTCGGATACTATCGCGAGTCAACCGACGAACGTTGCGGTATTAGTCGTGTAAATTGTGCGATATTACCGATATCAAGTTAACCCTCAATAGCTCTTCCTCGAGATATCTCGTTGATTGGAATTTCCAATACGTACTTGTTTGATCTCGTGACTCGGATCTTTGGATCTTATTTAAATTTCGAATCCGGAAATGTGTAGGAATCGCCTGATCGTCCAATGGGGAGTGAAGGGATTTATAACTCATCGAATACCAGAAAGGATATATGAAGCATGTTACGAGAAGAAGGTATCCATGTCTATCAAATAGACGATTTGCATGATGAAGACATCGATCATCTCCCAAGCAAGCGATGTTACACGGTACCACCGGCTGTACACATGAGTTCGCCGTCTTCGCCGCATTCACCGACTCCTTTCTGGATATATTCACTGTGTGATATTTCGTCAAGCGTGTATAGCCGACTGAAAGACACGGATTGCGAATGCATATAGGAAACGGTAGAGAGAAGTTGGGGTGGATGGCAGAGAGATACCGTGGAAAGAGCAAAGAGAGAGGAAGAGGGAGAGAGAGGGAGAGAGAGAGAGAGAGAGAGAAAGTGGAAGAGAGAAGAAGAGGGAGGGGGAGGCAGGAGTGCGTTGGAAGCTGCGTCATGTGCTATGGATATCCATTCGCGGTGGATGGGAATTGAACGTAGTCGGTCTCACAGCAGAACGATCATAGGGCGACGCGCAAACAACAGCAAACGAGCGAGGCAGGCCGAAAGCAGCGACGGCGGCTCCGAGCGAGGCAGAGGGACGAATCCTTGTAAATCGCATCACAGATCAAACACAGCTTGTATATTAAACGTAACCTGGTAAGACGTCGACTGCTTATCTACTGTCCAAGGCACCAGGTCAAGTGAGAGCGTTAATGGCAACCCTTAACGAGCGCACGTTGCCAAGTTCTTACGTCACGAGCGCGGCTTAAACGCGGGCGGCGCTCTAAACTCCCCCGCGTTCTCCGCGCGGAGTCTCCACGATCTAACGCGTCTTTAGCGGGACTATATCTCGGTATTCCTCGAGACATATGAGACGGATGTATGTACATACGTATAAACGTCTACTGATTGCCGTACTTCCAAGCAGCAGCCGAGGATGCAAAATTGAACCGCCGTTGCACGCTTCGCCGAGTGCCGCGCGACAAATCGCGGAAACGCTCCCATTTGAAATTGCTACTGCGTTTGAAACGAACCGCGGAATTCTCACGGGAAATCGAGAATTTTGCATACACGCACGTATACGAGTTAATGCGGGGATAGGAAATTACGTTAATCGCTTTAAGAGAACCCATCCGTTGATTCACAACTTGTCAATATGATTTTCTAAAGCAGCTTTATTTACAAAAATGGCACCGATTTTTATATATGAAAAAGATAATCATCGCGTTTCTTTCGATAATCTAATAAACACGCCTGAAAATTGCGTTGTTGCGGAAGCTCGTAATAAGATATTAAGGTAAATGTACCAATGCCTGGACACGTACCTATGTCTGGACATTTATGATTTTTATTTTAGTTCTTAAATAAGTTATAACGTGAATTAAAATCAAAGAATTAAAGATAAAAATATTTTTCTTGCATTATATTTTTATCTTTGATTTTAATTCGTGACTCATTAAAAAAAAAACTAAAATGATAAAGATGTCTAGACATAGGTCTTAAGTGTCCCGGCATTGGTACATTTACCTTATCACGTATCATCAGCCACTGCACGTTGCTAATGACCTGTTATTAACTGCCCGCTATCTTTTAGGCATTACACATCCGTCAACCCGGTGCCTCTGCGTGGAGTAATAGCCGCTGATAGCACTTACCTGGCTGAGCGGACGAATACGCTCGTGGATGGACTTTTCCGCTTGCATGGCGGACGGCGGCGGATGATCGGGGGTAGGCGGCTGAACGTAATGCGTAGGGCTGGTCGGCAGCATCATTTGCACGCGTTTGAGACGTTTGTCAGTGGCCTCGCGACTCTCGGACGCGGATTGCCCGTCCGCTATCTCACGCCTCTCATCGAGGAGACTCTCCTGGGAAGACCTCAGGGTGAGAAACGCGCTCGATACGAACGTTTGCTCCTGGATCACCGCGTCGCCGTCGCTGCAGGGTGATTTGTCGGTGCACGAGCTGTTCTCCGGCTCGTAGTTCTCGTACGCGTGTCTACGTAATTTCCTACGCGGATTCAGCATCTTGACCGGCCGGTTCTCGTAGATGGACGTTATGGCTACCGGCTCCACCCCGGACTCGCGGCCTTTCTCATCGGCCCCGACCAGCCGCGATTTCATCTCCACGTACTGGTCCACGCTTCGCGTAACGTGTCGCAGCTGATCGCGCCGTTTCTGCAGCTGCTCAAGATCGATGTGACTTCGCGCACCGCTGCGCGCCAAGAACAAGTACTCGTAATTGCTCGGCCCTACCGAACTGTCGGCTGATAAAGACATCTGCGTTTGCAGGTGCGTCGGGGATACCGAGAGATTTCGTCTAGGCGGCTTCTTGGGCGGTGTCGGCTGCGGAAGAAGAAACGAATATTTCTTCACGTTCGCGGATTATCTCCGCGTCCGAAAATTGTCGTCACATTCACAAATATTCCCAAAAAATTTAATTCGCGATTAATTCGAGAAAGGGCGCAAGGCAATTTTATCTCTTTAATTTTAATCGAAAACATATATTCATGTCATCGAATATTTCTTCATAACTTAGATAAACCGGGGACCTTACCGAGACTTTATTGTTGGAAGCGGGGCTGTGTAGCGAGCTGGACAGGGGTGCCATTGGCAAGTAAATCCCGGTGCTGGAATCGTTGGGCAAACAACGACGGTCCCGTGGGCTCGGTCCGCCGACGCTCGAGGATGACGATACGCTCAATTGGTCGGACTCTCTGCCCCCGTATCCCGTGGGCAATGTCAAGGACAGGTCCTCTGATACGAAGCTACCCTCCATTGTGCCGCGTGGCACGGGTGGAGTTTGGTACAGTCCGCTGTCGGAGCCCCTGTGCAACCAAAACTCGGGGTTTCAGCGGAACCAATCGGCTATCTATTATTGGTCGATGATAAATCGACTCGATAGATCGAGAATGTCGGAAACGTACGCTTCCGCTCGATTAATCAGCAAGAAATACAAATATTTCTCACGTCTACACGCCGTTACATTTTGCGCGCTAACAGCATATCTTGAAATTGTATTTGTCTAAAGTATTATGCGGTATTCTTTAGCAGCAACATCAAAATACGCGTGAATAATTTTCAAAATGTTCTACAGCCGAGTACATGCATGTAAACTACGCTAATCAAAACTACCTTCGAAAACGTTGATTCGATATTATGAAGTATTCATGTTGTTTCTAATGCAACTATATGTGATGCAAAATGCTTGCGTGTCATTACCGTGTAGTGTCGAATGGTAATGGTGTTCTTTTGGTAGTGTTTTGTGGTATATCTTCAGGAGTTTGGTCGGAACTTTCGAGAGTATTTATAGAGTTGAGAGTGTCGGATAGGGACATAAAGACGCTGTCGAAGACGGAACTGGGGTCGGAGTCCTCTGTCTGCTGGAGGGCCCTCCGTACTCCGTTCACCGAGTCCCCGTACTGCTCGTCTTCACTGAAACGCGCACCCCGGTACGTCAACCGTTATCGATTACCAACAATTAACCGCACATCCAAAGCCAAGCAACATATAATCTCGTATATCGTTCAAGCTAGAATAACTGCTATACAGCTATGCTTTACTGAATAAAATTTAATTTAATGTTTCGACGGAGTTTTATTGTTCTATCTTATTACGCTAATGTTATTTAATATTTAAATCGTATCGCTCCGCGAATAACGGAAATGCTTAAATTAAAATATTCGCAAAAGCAAAGAGTAAGGATCGCATTATATGTATAAGGATGTAAATGTAAATCGTATGCGCGCTATAGAAAAGACAGTTGCTCCCATTGACAAAATATGGTTCAGTTAAAGACATTCACAGGCAAGTGCCGACTTTTTAATGAGGCCACGTCGACGAGGACGGAACGAACGCGACGATCGCGGAAAAGAGAAGCGAAAGAGGAGTTCGCGGCCCCGAGGGGGTCGGCGGAGGCCACGCGCTCGTACCACGAGGGAGAGAGCAATGGTTATTAGTTTTATGCTGAGACGGGCTAACATTTACATTGTTTAACGTGATAGATTCATTTCGAGGCGGCCAAGCCGGGGCTACCGACGTCAAACATTGATGGTAGAAGTGCGGGAACATCAACGGGAGCTCCCACGCGTTCTCTCGCTCCCTTCTCCCTCTTCCACACGTATACATATTGCGTATCCCTCTTTCTCCTTCGTTCGCTCCCTTACTCTCCGAGTTTTCCTTCATCGTCTCTCTATCACTCTATGTCTTCGTCTTTCTCTCTCTCGCTCGCTGTACCCCACGAGCCAACCAGTCGGGCTTAGCAGCTAGAGCGGTAGCACTGGCACAGAGTACCAATGGGGTGATGCAACGGGGGTGACCTAGGGGCGAACGAGGCGGTCGGACCCACCATCTCGCCTGCCTACATCAGGAAAATTAAACCAAGCCAAGCGGTGCTTAACGCGCTGGGGCTACACGCGGCCGTGCCACCTCCTCCAACCTCTTCCTCCACCTTCGCGTTTCACCCCCCCTGGCGCCGCCCCATATCCAGGTTCCCTTTTCGGTTCGAGAACCTCTACCTACAACCTTCTCCACCTCCTACGGATACCGACGGTGGCAGCAGCGCCAGCACCAGCCGTCATCATCCCTGGTGCTTGGCCGGCACTCACTCATTCACTCCGCGCTCCGTCCACGTCTACGCTTTTGTTTGTCCAACATCTTCTATATTAAAGCACAGCCGCAGCCGCTGTGCGCGCACGAAGCCTTTTTGCAAAATATTACGAGCCTCCGCGCTTACCCGATCCAATCGCGCTTTCTATTTTTTTTCCGAGGGAGCTCTATAAAGATGGTCTGAGTGATAGAGGGATACGTTTTCACTATATTTTACCTGCAAAGTTTCAATCCTCTCGAATGATTATATGTGAGAATATATGTATGTGAACATTTGATATATATTAAAATTTGCGTTAAGTGTAATAAATGAATGTAATTTATTTGTTAATAGTTTTGATTATTACACGTACGTTGCTAGATATCATTTAATACGTTCTAATAAATATTTATACGTCAAAATATTTAAATAGTACGTTATGCTATCTTATATCAATTATATATATATGTGTATAAATTTTCTCATAATATTTCGCTGATGATGTAAATTATTTGGTTACTGCCGAATTTTAATATCTTGCTAATATCACACGAACACATATATTAGTTATACTATAGATGTTCTGTACAAACATGTATCACTATCTATCACGACATCGTAGTAGGAAGAAATCAATGAGGGGAAATAGGGGAAAGATTTGATATAATACGCTATAAAAAATATGGCAACGCACAACATGCAATAAATGTGAAGAAAAATACTCACAAGGACATGACGGAAGTGCCGGAAACGCGACGATCGTCGTCCCGAGGCTTATGATAGAACTGCCATTGAGTAGGCGACGTTCCTTCCGCGGGGGAGAGATCATCCTCCGGACGAACATTTTCGTAGGGGCTGCCCAACGAGTCGCCACCCTGCACCGGAATTGGCGGCAAGTTCTCGCTATCGGCGTCGCTTTCCACACCGGAGGAAGACCGGTGCCCTGTTTCAAAATCGAAATTGTAATTGTACACAATAATCATCTGTATAAAAATACTTATAAATATTTTCAGACAAAACTAATGAAATTGCAGCGTTGTAGCTGCAGAGCGGTGAATGAGAAGGAAATAAATTAGCAAAAATACGAAATTAATTTTTTAAATACTTCTAATATGTAGCAATTTAAAAAGTAAGAATTGTCGTGATCATTGTTATTGTACGATGTAAATTGTAACGATAAAAATTGTAAACGTGTTGTTTCACTATTCGTACGTAATGTGTGCAGAAACAGATTTCGGGATTAATTCCATGTGCTTAATATAACGTTATGCAAATACACGCAAATCTTTATATGTAGCTAAGAGCGATTTAATTAAACGCTGCAGTAAACTAGAAACGTACGTTCTCTCAACAGAAATTCCACTAATTACATATGTGTATATATACACACACACATACATAAATATATAATATATATGTAAATCGATATATACACACATACATAAATATATATGTATATGCTAGTGATGCTACGAAAATAAGATGCATGCAAATGCAGCCGTACTTTTTATCACCGCTGTGATATCTTGAGTAACATGCGGCG